>NC_046365.1:31687586-31822621 GCF_011125445.2 Fundulus heteroclitus
GTGCTTTTTAAAAAGAATGTAATTTCATCTTTGGGAGGCAGGAGCAGAAGAAAAAAACAACCAACACTATAACTCTGCTACTTGTAGAGAAACACATCGGGTCTGTAGGTGGTCATTCAAACACTTTCAGACGGTGTTGAGGAAAATAAATATCTTAGTTGTATTCATATGGGAGTGCTGAGGAATGCATGAGTTTTGACTGTCTCCCCCTTTGAGGGTAAGATAAACATTACATGAGTTTTATGGCAGGGGGTATAGGTTATTTGGCTTGACCCCTTACCGGGAAGAAGAGCCTCTTTGTTTGAGAAACAGATAGCCCACAGATCCCTCCCTCCCGAACTCAGCGGAGGAGGGCAGACAATGTATTAAATGGATGTCTTTGCAAATCAGACAAAAGCTGCAATACCTGGGAGAAGGACGTAGGCAACTATGGTATGTAACTATTGTCTCCATTGGGAATTCCTAATGAATTAAATATGCATATTACAATGTTTACCTCTGATCAATGCTTTTCTCATTTACTGTCAAATCTTAAACCGGGGTAAAAATGGGCCTTCAGAGCTAAGCAGGATTAGCTTTAAAATTAACAATGGCCAAAAAGATGTCTCAGACCACCACAAATGACTGTTGGGAGTTTGTACCTAAATGCCGATCCTGCAACTTATAGTCAGGTGCTACTTGTATATCAATTTTATTTTTTTATTTTTTCTGGGCGGGGGTGGGGTGGGGGTTATGTAGCACGAGTGGCTCATTTTTTTCAAAGTGGGTTGACAGGAAAGAGGATTTTGAGAGAGGGCGGAAGACATGCGGTGAAGGACCTCAGGCCGGAATCAAACCCGGGTCAGCCGTGTCAAGGACTAAGGCCTCCATCCATGGGTCGTACACACTACCCCTGCAGTTTTAAATGGTAAATTATATTGACCAACATGAACCAAGTGGTAAACATTACTGTCTGTAGCCACAAGAGGGTGCTCTAGGCTTGTGAAAATCACATGCTGCTCCTGTACCACTTGAAAATTAATTGAAAAATTTCCTAATAAACAACAAAGACAGGACACATGTTTGGATGTTGTTTTGTTGCTGTTTCAGTCTGCATTCAGGCAGCAGAGCGTTGTGTGGTGCAACTTGAAAGGAGAGCCCAGACCAAGACAGAACCCTGTTATTGGGCTGTCTGTGAAGCTAATAACAGCTAGCGCTAGTTTGCAGGTCTGCTGTCCGAGCATTTTACAATTTCACTGAGGCACGTAAGCTCTAAGTTGCTCTGAAACATCCATGCTGTACTGTTAGCTTAGCATGTATCACCGCTACACTCGTGGTCTAATTTCAGCATTATTTTGAAAACTTTCAGCGTAATGGGCCGTTATGTTGAAATGCGATGATGAGAACTTTCCGAGTTGCTGGCTTGCTATACTAATTTACCTCATTCAACCTCCCAGATATGTGTGTTTATGTATAATACAGTATGTTTCATATTATTCAGCCAGTTGTGGATGCAGCGGTGTAATTGAATAAGTTGCCTTACCAGGTTAAATTATGTGAAAGAAATTTCTTAATAAATGCCACTTATAGATAGGCCTGTCACAATAATGAAATCAATGAATTGCACGATAAATTTTAATCACAACTGTCATCCTCATCTCTAGTAATACTTTCTAGACCATTCTAGGACACCAAGATTAGGGCTCAAACGATACAGTTTTTTTTAAGGCTAATACGTATTTTGACATCAGGCAAACAGGTACCCGATGTGTAGGGACGATTTTTTTGGGCTGATTTCTTAAAGTCAATATTGCCTATTCTTCTTCCATTTACATGATAAAAATGACTTAATGATAACAAATGTTACACAGTGTCAATTCAAACATTTATTAAAGAAGCCTAGCACAAGTGCTAGAGTTTTTGCAGAAGTTTCCCCCCTATGGCCTGAGGTTGAAATGACACCAGTGTTCGGCATGGGAGAAGAGGAAAAGCATCTGTCGATGGGACTGCACAGGTTTTTTTTTTTGTTTATAGGCGTCATGTCTTTTGAGGTAAGACATCTATAAATATTGAAGTTAGCCCGCGTTCTCTTACTAATGCATCAATGACGACCGAGACTCAAACAAAGTAGCCAGATGAACGAGATCGCACTGTGTGACAACCACACCCAGAGAGCACGACCCTGGTCACTCCCTCATGAACTGACTAACAAAGCCTACAGATGCAACAGCAGTAAATAGAGGAAAACTCATTTTACATGTCAGGCATGTATGAGAAAAAAAAAAAAAAAAAAAAAAAAAAAAACTTCAAACGTGTGCAGTGCTCCCTTAAAAAAAAAAACATTAACAATGTATGGCAAACAATGAAGAACACTTAACAATTAAAAGAAATAAAACACTTAAATGTTTGTGCACTTCTTGTATCAGTACGAGGCTTTTGTAGTGCAAATTACCTTCCTGAGAACATTTGTAAACAGCAAAAAAATTAAAGAAAAATGAACCATCTGACACAGAGAGGAAGACGTGTGCACACACAGATAGAGAGAGAGAGAGAGAGAGAGAGAGAGAGAGAGAGAGAGAGAGAGAGAGAGAGAGAGATTTAACAGTCAGCTTCAGCTTGAAAGGTGCGTCGAAAAAAACCTGCGTTGTGACTCTTAAATGAAACTTAATGAAGGTGTCACAGCAAGAAAAGAGCTTCTTGTTTAGTGGGGAGGAGGATGAGAAAAAAGACTGACCATCGCTGCATTTGGACTAGAGCTGCCCCTAACAATTATTTTAATAATGGATTGATCGGTCAATATTTTTTTTGTTAATAGATGAATTGGGCAAAAAAAAAGAAGAAGCTTATTTCCATTTATTATGCTAATGTCAGAGTTTCTACTCTGAATAAAGCTTGGTGCGAGTAAATGCATGTCATGATCGGATTATTTGATTTTGAGCCCATATAAATGGTGCATTGGGCGGCACAGTGGCGTATGGGCTGCACAGGTTGGCAGTGGGTAGTGCTGTTGCCTTGCAGCAAGAAGGTCCTGCGTTCAAGTCCAACCTTGGGTCTTTCTGCATGGAGTTTGCATGTTCTCCCTGTGCATGTGTGGGTTCTCTCCGGCTACTCCGGAGAGACTCCACTCACAGCCCGCGAGCCAAGCGCCGTCAGCGTTTCCTCACTTTGAAATGCCCTCACCATGTTGTTACAGTTCTTGTATCGTCACTGTGGTGCCTATGTGCTATTTCAAATCTCACATGTTACTTATTCTCCCCACAGATGATAGAGATCCTCAGCCAATCTCTAAGACTAAACTCAGAAACTAAAGAGGAAGCTCATTTGCACCTGAGATCCTGAGGTTCTCACACCAGATACCCTCCTATCTATGACCACGCCTTGAGATACCGTCCATGACCTCCACAAAAAGGGCCGGTGATAAGAGGCAGCTGGGGCAGAGAACAACTGCACTGGGAACAACCTTGACTTTGTACAGACAATGTGGATGCAGGTCTTGCTTTGGTTATATTACAACCAGACAATCTGCTGCCACGGTTTTATTTTAACAACCTAAGCAATCTACTGTAGTGATGACCTCGCCATTTTCCTGGCTACTGACTAGATAGGGGAGATCCCGAGAGTACTCCAACAAGCATCTGGCAATGCTATCAGGAGGGCTCATCAGTCAACTAATCTATAAATGTGTTTCTATGTCCTGAATCTTACCCAGCACTTCCTTGGATGGTGGTAAATTGAGGCTGAGGCCAGAAGTATGGATCCTGGAGTCGTCTTGTGCGACCATTCCTCCTTCCTGGAAGGAACGTACAAGTTCCCGAAGGCGGTTCAATTCCTCTCGAACATCCTCCACCTCCTGCTGACGCTGCTGCTTGGCCTCAGTGGTTGGGTTCAACTTTAGATGGACGACCTGAGTCTTGACAGGATCATAGTCTCCCTGAAACAAACAGAAGAACACATCATATATTATTTCTGGAATAATCTCAGGGTTGATAAGACTCCTCTAGATTAAAGTGAAGAAGCTTGATGACATCTGAATACAAACTACGGATAACTATACATTTCTACAGCCATTACTGCGCGTTATGAGCACTTTTATGATTTATTAAAAGCACTTTGCTGAACTGTGATTTATCTGCCTATATAAGGATCATCCACATACATTCTCTGATTTTATGACAGAAGTATAATCGTATTCTTATAATTGGGGATTTTAATATTCATGCATAGTAAAACATTTCTTGGAGTTTACTGACACTTTTAATCTGGTTTAGTTGGTTTGTAGTGCCATGCACAAAACACACAAAAAAAAAAAATGGTCTTGTACTTTTTCAGTTTATCTGTTTTAAACATAAACATTTGTGATGCTGTATTCTGATCGTCTGCCAGTTGTGTGTGAGGTTCCTGTTAGTAATACAGAGTTTAAACCTACATATGTGAGTCGGCAATCCCTCATTAACTTTTCCACTGTTTTTAATCAAAACTGTATTAACCAGGACACAGTGGGTCATGACAGAGAGAAACTTAGCTCCTGGTTCTATTCAACCTGTCAATGTAATAGCCAATGTGGCTCCATTGAAGACTAAATGATTGCCCTTGTGCTGTCAGACGTGAGTGTCACAGCGCTGAGCACAAGTGGAAGAAGGATAAACTGGAAGCTTGTTTCCAAATCCTCAAGGAGAGCTGGAAGAGCTATCAGAAGACTGTGAAAGACTCCAAAAGAAACCACTTTCCAGTAATTAGTGGATCTTATGGTCACAAACCTCGTGTGTGGTTTGACTTATTGTTAAATACACAGCAAAGCTCATCTGCTGAATTTTTTTTCACATCTTTGTGGAGAAGGTGACTAATACCAAGACCTATAACTCACCTATTCCCATTGTTCTGATTCCTCAGTCTCAGTTTCATGTTCCGCTAAGTTTGACCGCTTTAAGCCGATTGCTTTTCCATCTGACAAGAAACTGTCATCTAAAACTTGCTGGTTCCTCCAAGGACTGCATTCATGCCAGACTCCCGAAGGAGCTGATGCCAACTGTGGGTTCTTCTGTTCAGGCAATTAATAACAGTATTCTGTCTTTGGGACAAGTCCCAGCAGTTTTTAAAGATTAGGTTGTTCCGCCTGTGCTTTGAAAAACCTGGTTTAGGATGTTTCAGTTCTTAGTCATTTCAGAACTATCTCCCAATTATCTTTTATAAAAGTATGTTATGACCATGCTGCTGGAGAAAAATGTGTACATCCAGTTATGTTTTTTTTTTTCTTTTACAGAATGATATTCTTATATTTTTACGTCCTCTGGGCTAATCGATGCCTTTGTCACCACATGGCTGGATTACTGTAATGCACTATATTTTGGAGTCAGTTGCATGTCTTTTAACCGACATACACACATTTCAGCCTTTTTAAACCTCACTGCACTGGTTGCCTGTTAATTTTATAAATATATTTTATCATTTCGTTTGTTTTTAAGTCTTTAAAAAGGGTCCTCCCTCTCCCTACTCTGAGCTATTAGTCAAATCTGCCGCCTTGCTCCCTCAGATCTACTGACCTGCTCAGTACAGCACAGAGAACCAGGCGGAGGCTCAGAGGAGAACACACCTTCCCTGTAGCTGGTCCCAAGCATTTCAATAGTCTGCCGCTCTAACTTAGGCAGGCTTCATCCTTGATGGGTTTTTGAAAACAAAGGAGGCTTTAAATACCCAATAAGGTGATGGTTTGATTTTGGGTTTTGTATGTTTTATTTATTTGTATGTAATTCATTTTATGTCTATGTACATTTTCTTTTCTTCTGCACATTGGTAGGTTTGTTTTCAAAATGCTTTATAAATTTAGTGGGTTTGGAACGGATTCTCAAAACTTTGTAATGAACAATAATGAAATGACTACTGAGAATCTACAGCAAAAAAAATGGGAGCATGTCCAAGCACTCACCCAGGAACTTTGGCATTAGGGATATTTTCGATTTAAGAAAAGTTTGAGAGCAGAAACTTTGTGAAAGGTTTCCAAAAAAAAAGTAAGGCAGTTACCTCTCAATTTTGTGTCTGCATTAGCAATCAGTGTGATTGCAGCCAGAGATGGATGGTACTAAAGAAGATATGTTATCAAGGCTATGTGTAAAGGCAACCTTAAAAGGTAAATTATATTTGATTGCAGTAAGTAGTGTCTGGAAATGCAGGGAAGCTGCATAGAGTTGCACATACATCTACATGTGGTTACTAATCAACACATTAATGAATCTATTACTCAGATGCAAAAATGCCCTATAGCTGTTGCCGTGAATGATATTTCATAAATGACAGTCCATACGGCTGTAATGCACCAGAGTACTTTTGACCTAATTTTAGGAAACAGGGGAAAAAACCTTGAAACATAGTTTTCCTCTTTTTTAACTGAGAAAATATAGTCAGGCATGCATATACATCATGATTAACCCTGTATTTTCCATTTAAAAATTGCATACTTTTAAAAATTTAGGGTCCGTTTGCACCAGCCAGTCTCTTAGTCCAAACTGGTATCTGACTGAACATCAAGTCACTCAAACAACTAGGCCGTGGTGTGAAACTAGAATAAAATGAAAAACTGCACATGGCATATTGTATGATATTGTATGAATCCTTTATATATAAACATGTAGAAAACTCTTTTTTGCAGAATTATCTTACTTCAGCCACATAGGAGGGTTTTTGAGTATGAGCAGCGTGGTTAAGGTCATCTCATAGCATGATAATTGAAATTAAGTCTGAAAGTTGACAACACTATTTCAGGACTCATGGTTCCACAGAAAACAGCAAGTTCTCCATGTCCAAAAACAGCAAAGAAGCCCATGATCATCACACTGCAACCACCACCGCACCCACAGTTGACTTTTGGTAAGATTTGTTAGTTTTAATCCAGATTCAATAAAATGCACAACTTTCAAAAAAGTTCCACTTTTTGTACTTCACATTTTTTTTCCTCTAAAACCTCGACAGTCATTGAGATGATTTTGGTCAATGTGAGATAGGCCTTTGTGTGCTTTTCCGTCAGCAGTGGTTTTGATCAAGGATCCCTTTAGAGGTCTGCTTAGTCTCTCTCCAAATGTTGAACCGGGCACACCGACACAAACTGAAGCAGGTGAGGTGTGGATTACTTCAGACGTTGTTCTGGGTACTTTTGTGACCTCCTGGACAAGTCCCAATGCGTCTTGAAATAATTTTGGCATTCCAGCCACTGTGTTTGTTTCTTTCTTACAACTTTCAGCCTACGTCATGTTTGTCAGACAGATTATATTAAGTGATTTGTTGATTTTTACAGGTCTGGCTGTGAACAGGCCTAGGTGTGGCTTAAATTCATAGGAAAGTTGGCCTATTTCATCCTCTAGCCAATGGATTGGCTGACCGCTCACTAGTTTTCTTGCAACATGAACCATTTTGCTTGCAAAGTAAAACTTTACAAGATTCTCCACATTCCTCATTTAATGCAGAGAGAAGGATGCACTTTTTGTATGAGTTCTTTCAAAAGTTGTATTTTATTCTGGTAATAATATGACTTTACTCTCATAATTTAAAAAAAGAAAGAAAAATATTCGCCTCGCAAAAATGGGGTCGCCAGTCTCTGGCACTGTTATTTTGGGTGTATCAGGGTGAAAAGTGTGGGAACCCCTGCACGAAAAAAAAGTCCATGAGTGGAGTGATCCAAAATACTTAGAAGCAGAATTTCCCTTCAATATGTGCCCCAAATATATGAATCCATCTCTGGTGCAAGAGTTTTTGCTTCAGTATTTTTTGTTCCTCTCTTCCTCTGCCATTTTTCTGATGTATCCCCTGGAGACTGAGCAGATTCTCTGTAATTTATTATGTGGACCACAAAAGGCACGGCGCTGACTGGCTTACTGCCCACAAAACCTGCTATGTTACAAACACAATTAACTAATCAATCATGTAATTCACTACTCCTCATTAGTGTGATTGTAAAAGATTTTTATATATTCCCCCATTTTAATTTAGCACAACAATACGCAAGAGTCGATTTCTTAACCCCAGCCGGAATTTAGAAGAAACTTCACATGAATTATAGACGTATATAATTACCTTTCTGTAAGCAGATATCTGGATTTGGATTGTAAATACATGGGAGCAACAGTAAAACATTCGCTTGGTAAATGTAAAGTCTTAGTCGAAATATATTACATATTCTGAAAAAAAAAGAAATAACGAAACAGCAGGTGTCCATGAACTTGCATCTTCATTCTATAAGATTATGCAAGCATTGGTGTGATATATGCAAGCAGAACAGCTGTGGCACTAATATACAAAATCCATCACATTGAGACAGAAAAAGGGTACAAGCCAAACCTCAACATGTGAAAATGTATGCCTTGTATGATGCTTTATTATCACTATCTTCTTAGTAATTTATGAATATCTAATACTGGACGCAACAAAAGGAATACCAGATTATATTATATCCATTCCTGCCAAAACTTGGTCATGAATCCCACTAGTTCATACACCATAAACACTGAAGAGTATTTGCAGTGCAAAATTTATATTTTTTTGTATTTCTACTGTTCTGTACATTGGGATGCACTCACCAATCACTGTTAGTCAATCGCATGGCAACAACTCAGTGTATTTAGGTATCTAGATGTAATGACGATTTCCTTAAATTCAACCAAAGCATCATAAGGGGATCTCCATAGCGGTTGAAGCAGGACTCTTGCGTCCCAGAGAGGCTGCAAGTTCCTTGATGATGGTAAAGGTCATAGAATAATGGGCCAACGGGTTTGACATTACTGAAATGTAACCATTATCTAAAACACTTGTCAAAAGTTACAAACTGGGTACGCAGAGTAAAATCTCTGAACACGCAACGCCCTCGGCTAAAGCAACAAAACTGTTACCATTCCTGTCTGCTTCAAACAGGAATACGACTACATTTCACACAGGCTTGACAAAATTGGACAACGGCAGATTAGATGAAAGTTGTCGGTTCTGATGAATGTTGATTTTGGGGTAAACAACATTAAAGCATGGGTCCTTGAGCAGATCTCAGCTAAAAAGGAGGAAAAACTCAGTTAGCCCAAACAACTCTGCTTGGTAGCAGGGTTGTTTCACAGAGTAATTTTGTTTTCATAATTAGACTCCATACACCCACAAGCAATGGTTGCAAATAAACTCCAGCCAAAGGAGGACAGATGAAGGAAAAGAGGATATGAGAAGAAAATGTGAAAGACACAAATAAGAACATGACAAAAATACAAAGGGTGCTGTGGCGTCTGCAGAACAGGAATAAGGGAAGAGTGATAGAGAAAGGAAAAGCCTCACATGCTTCTAAATAACGTTTTGTATAATTTAAAAGGAGCAGAGATTGAAGTTTCCAAAATGAGTTACACAGAACATGTCTATTTATACCGAACCATTTTGAGCTGGACATACGTCATCGCCACACAAAAATCTTTTTTTTCCTCCCCGTCTTACGTAAATCTTCTAGAGTGTTACATCTGTATACAGATGGGCACTAGACAGGCTGAGAAAGGATAGACATTTTGAAATCTAGTGCTAGGTGGAGTGTAAAGCACCAGACACTGCAGGTATCTTTATTTTCCATTGATAAAACACGCAAACACTGGCCTATAGTCTGTCTTTTAACAGAGCAAGAGCCCTGAAGTGTGACTAACACTGCAAGAGATCAGGTAAATAAAAAAAGAGAGAAAATATTCCTGCACTGAGCAAAGAGTTCGAGGAAAAACCATCTTGTTTAACACTGCTGAACAAATTGCACTGAAACACTCACTTACATACTCAACAAACCATGCCACACTGGGGACCCATAACTCATTACCAGAACAGGTGACACACCCACGGTGAGTGGACCCACGGTGCCCTTAATGGATCAGACAGTGCATCTTAAAACTTCCCAAGCTTGTGGTGGTACTTGAAAAATAACAGGTAGCTTGTGGAAATCAAACAAAAAAAACATTTTTGTTATCAACATACTTAACAATGTTAGTAAACTGTAAAATTTGGGGCTAGACTTCATCTTTCATCACCTTGACCACCCAGGAAAGTACACAAGGATCCTGTTTGTGGACTTCAGCTCAGCCTTCAACATCATCAACCCAGACATCCTCCACCATAAGCTCACAGTGCCGGCCTCCACCTTTCAGTGGATTATCAGCTTCCTGACTCACTGGCAGCAGCAGGTGAGACTGAAGAGCATCTTCACCCGCATAAGAACCATCAGCACTGGGGCTGGCTAGAGGAGGAGTCTTTTCTCAATACACAAACGATTGGTCCTCAGCAGACCAGTCTGTGAAACTCCTGAAGTTTGGAGTCAACACCACTGTCATCAGTCTAATGACTCAGTCCACTCTGCATAGAGACAGGAGGTGGATCAGCTGGTCGACTGGTGCCGTCTAAACCACCTAGATCTTAACCCGATCGAGACAGTTGAGATTATGGTAGACTTCCGGAGAACTTCCCCCAGCTGCCTCCCCTCACTAACCTCAACAACACTGTCTACAAATGGGTCTGGTTCCTAGGAACCACCCTTTCTCTGAAACCGACCTGGTCTTTGAACATACGGTTGATTCATGATACCGTTCAGAAGAAAGCCCAGTTGGGACTGTTCTTTCTGCAACAATTCAAGAAGTACAACCTTCCACAGAAGCTGCCAGTCATCTTCTAGGCTGCCGTTATCCCGTCAAAACAGGACAGATCCAAACTACAACAAACAAGTGGGTCTGCAGAGATGATCATCAGGGCTGACCTCCCCACAATCCAGGAACTGCACAGGTCCAAAGGTAGGCTAAAACCTCTGCAGACCCCACACATCCTGCTCACAAACTGCTTAGACATTTACCTTCAGGTTGGCGTTACAGAGCACCAGTTATAAAAACCAGCCACCACAGGCTGCTCTTCATGCTGTCTCTCTGATGAGCACATAACAAGCATGGTATTGATCTGCGAGCTATGACTATTTGCACTAATCCAACCCTGCCTTCCTGGTTTGTTGAAACTTCTATACATATTTACAATAAAAATATTCATATTTTTTCATTATTATATTGTGTTCACAGAGCAGAAAATGGAGTGAAATTCCTTGTATGACAATTAAAGCAGATTCTGATTTCGAAAGTGAAAGTTAATTTGGCTTTGCTTCATAGACTGGGCATCGTTGGGGGAGTTAATGTACTTCCTGTGATGGCTGAGCTCCAAAACAACTTCCTGCACTGCAGGACGCTGCACTGGATGTTTTGAGGGCGATTCTTTGGATACACAAGTTGGATGGGAGGGATCTGTACCAGACTGGAAATGTGTTGAGGTTTGGTGGAGGTCTTGAAGTCTTACATGTTGCGTTCCATCAAAGTTGCTCTTTACCTTTCCTAATAATTGTCTTTCCCACCTTAATATTTTAAACAAATAACAATTTTGCAAGTTCTAAAAATTCACTAGATATTCCCAGAAGAATGTCATCCACAGTTAATTTCACTGAAGAGTGAAAACCTTTATCCTTTATCACCTGAAGACACCTTTTGGACATTATCTGGTAAATATCCCATCTTCTGCTAATCTTTGTTTTGTGTATTGTTTTTTGGATGTACATGTGCTATATTCACCCTGCCAAACAAGAGCTGCTAAACTGTTTTATTGTTTGAAATAATAACAAATGTGAATATAGTCAAATATTTAAAAATAAAATAAAAAATAAAAACAAAAAGGTGCTTAAGGACCAGTACGAAGTTTCCACAGTCAGAGCTGCTTTATGGAGTTATGCCCTCTGCTGGTGTTGGTCCAATCAGTTTTATGAAGTACAAAGTCAGCACAGGTGTCTATCAGCACTTTCATGCTTCCAACTGCTGACAAACTTTATGGGGATGCCAATTTCATTTTCCGTCAGGACTTGGAACTTACCCTCACACCTAAAAAGGACCAATACCTGCTTTGGTGATGCAGGTAAATTGGTGCTTGATAGTCCAGCAAACTGACTTGATCTAAGCCCTGCAGAAAACCTGCAGAGTATTGCTAAGGTGAAGATGAGAGACACCAGAGTCAACAACAGATGAGCAAAAGGCTGCCGTTAAAGTAGCTATTCCAGTGCCAAAAGCTGATCACCTCCATGCCATGATGCGCTGATGCAGTAATTCATGCAAATTATATTTTATGACTCTTTTTAAAGGAACTGAATTACATGTTGCCATTAGCTGTAAGCTGTAATAGCCCTAATTAACAGAAAAAAATATTTGAAAAGATCAATATGTGCAAAATACCTGCATAGGAGGAGTTTTACATTTTGAATGTATTTTGGAAACACATTTACTTTTTGATAATATTCTAATTTATTAAGAAACATTTGTGCATCCTGCCGAGCTGTCGAGGTTGGATTTGAATACCCCAAGGCCATTTTTCTACATTTAAAGCCTCCAAGGAAGAGGTTTGATAGTGTTACATAAAGATTTGCATTTAAAAAAGTAGTTTGTGTCCAAGTAATCAGTGCTGAATCCCAATAGGTACCAAAAAAAAAAATCTCAAAGTCCAGAGGTTCTATCTTCCAAAAATGGAAGAAAAAAAATGTTCACATGGCAGACGCATTAGAATCTCTGCCAGGCTCTGCCATAGGGACCTGAGCCTTAGGGGAGTTCAGAGATAAGCAAGAGGAGATTGAGCCTGTGCCTGGAAAGCATGAAGGCAGAGCTCTGCAGAGCAGCGACTTCCACGGACGGCTGAGCTTCAAGGTCTCCTTTCTGTATTCTGGTGTCAAAAGCTACATGTAGAGCCAGTAAGTAATACAAAACACATCCCGGGGGAATAACTGAAATGTGCATTACACGATATTTTTAGACAGAATGGGCTGTCATCATTAGAAACCGAGTGTTGGGGTGACCTTTGTGTCTGTTGACAGGTAATTAGGAGAGCCTTTACCACATCAACAAGACAAGACTAATGGGTTTTTGTCACTTACGGCTGAAACTTATTCACTCTTACAACAACTGTAATGTGGTCAAAAAGTCAGACTGACTCCAAAGGTTGTCACAGGGTATTTTTAAAATAACGTAGTGTAGTTCTGAGGAGAAAAATAAAAGAAAAACCATGTTTTATCAAAAGCAAGCTACTACTTTAGATACTTGGATGTTTACAGCCGTTTCTTTCACTAAACACAGCGAGGGAGGATGGGTCTCTCTTCTGATGTCTTGGATCATTTCAGTGATTTAATACATAAAAGCTGAGCAGCACCGTCATCTCGTCTTCTGAAAAGGCAGCGGGCCGGTTTCAATTCTGTTCCAAAATGTCATGATTTGTTTTCTTCATCCTACTAATGCAAAAACCAAGACAGAGTGTGACGGAAATATAGGCTCTGTGGTAAGGAAGCGCCATCTACAAACAAAAGCTTTAAATTCAAGAAGTTATTATTAGTTTGGAAAAAATAAGTAACAAACCCGCAGTCTGTTTAAGGGAAATATAAAAGCATCGCTCTCTTAACCTAGGGGAGGCAAATGTACTATAACCAAATACTTGAAAGATTAAGTTCCTGTTTAGCACCAAACAAAAGCATCAGATTTTAAAAAAGCATCATAAATGGTTAATATTGATTTTTAGTATAATAATATACATATTTTAGTATAATTATATAACATTTTCATAAGTTTAAAGAAAATAAAATAGTATGTAACCCATGCTGGACTCTGTTAGGAATATTTAGTCCAACTGTGAAGCTGTCCTTGTTTTAAAAACAGCCATCATAATTTGTACTAACAACAAAACACGCTTAGAAATAAACCCTTTAAGGTTACAAAACAATATTTGTAGTCATCTGGCAATAAATGTCACCTCAATGGAAGACAGTGTAGGAATGTTGAGTTCATTATCTTAATTAGTGAGACAGTTTCTGTCCAAGGAAACAACCAACTGCATCAAGTCGCTGACTTTGCACTAATCCGTCCTCATAAACAAGCATGTGGCAACAGTGGAAAGAAATGAGTCACGGTGAAGTGCCTGGAGAAAATCAGAGCACATAACTTCAGCAGTGGATAGTTTATTCTGTAGCAGCGACACTTGAAAAGAGAATAGAAATGACGGGGCATAATATGCCACAGATAAATGGTAAATGGACTGAACTTAAATAGCGCTTTTCCAGTCATGCTGACCACCCAAAGCACAGATGACTTATCTGTCAAAATGAGGGATGACCGAGATGCATTTTACGCCAAATGCCTTATATTCAAACCGCTGACCATTCCTCACTAATTGGCTCTGGATTACCAGCTTCACTTTAAGAAGCTTCAAAGATTCACCTTCGATAACTGTTCTAAAGTAATTATGTTTCAAAACCAGAATTGGTAAGCTTCATATCTGTAAAAACTCTATTCATAGTAATATCCACCTGTATATCATATTCTGTACATATCCAGCTGTAAATTTAGTTCACAATACTAGTTATCTATATATAATATTCATAGGACAAATCTATCAGTAAAATTCTGTTTATAATAGTATCCATCTCTATATTTATTCAGTAAAAACCCATGTCCCGTACTTACGGAACCATTGTTTATCCTACACTTGCTGCTATTGCACTTCTAATGCACTTCTGGTTAGACCTAAACTGCATTTCGTTGCCTTGTACCTGTACCTGTGTAATGACAATAAAGTTGAATCTAATCTTTAAGCATCCAACTACCGGAGCAGATAGCCCCACTGATCTTTTCCTCCTCAAGGTCACCATTCCATGAGGATCCTGTACCGCACCATGTACTCTGACACAAAAACACATACTGGATTTCAACTTTTGGACTACCAGTACTGCCTTGAAATTGACTCTCTATATTCTAAAAATGTGTGTTGTCTCCAAACAATAGAAATGGAGAATAATGTGGTAATGCCAAAAATTGTGCTCATACAGCACCAATTAAAACGGAGATGATTATCGACATTCCTACCACAATTCTATACAAAACTTCAGAATCTAGAAGAGGGCATCTAATCTACCAAAGAAGAAATTTAATTGGGGTCGCACCATTGCCACCTGGTTGCTCTTTTAATGTAGCGCTGCAAATGCTGCAGAGAGGCGAGAGGCCTGGGGAAGCTGGACAAATTTGGATGAAAAGGTAACAGACCACTTAATCTTTTTGTGGAATCAGTCTGCCTATAAACTGGGTCACCTGGTTTCTTAAATAGCCCGAACAAAATGTGTCAGAATGCATTTAAATGGAGAAAAATGGACTTCTGTCAAGCTCAAGTCCCATTACACAAAACTAGCACAAGAAAATGTTCCAATCAGTCCAGAGAGCTTGCTTAAAGTCATGTTCAACTTGGAATGAAAAATCTCAATGTTTTTTTGTTGGTTGGTTTGTCTTTTTGCACATTTTCAACAAAGATCAATGTTGGTTCTTTAACATGAAAAACACCCACATATTTGGACCTCTTCAGAATGTTTATTAATAGGAAGGTGCAGGCCTCAGAGACTTCCTCTCACTACCCATAAGAGTTATTGGAGAATTTGCTGGCCATTCGACAGAAACTAATCCTAATCAAAGATTTCCTGCACTGCCTTATCTTTTATGTGGCATGAAAGCCCAAACTCTCCCACAGTAGAAAGCCGCACAATCTTTTGGCAGAGTTTGCAGGTGGCTACTTAAGAATTTTGACCGTGATTGGTATTTGTCGTCTCCAAGCCACAGTTATCACCCATCATAATCCATTTAAGGCTCCCCCAGAGGCCACACATGGGAAACTGGCAGATCATATTACACTCACAGCAGAGTGGCAAGTGAGGCTCCAGCAGAGTCGTTTTCAATTTATTCAAAAGGCAATTGCAGCCAGACTTCCACTGACTCATTTTCTTTCTTAATTTAAAAGTAAACTCAAAAGTTTGATGCCGTTTCTTTATTGAAATACTGTAAAAGGAATTTCAGGCAGCTATGAGAATTGTATCCACAGCACATGCACATTTTAAAACTTAAACACAAAGACTACAATAAACCTGAAGCCTCCAAGTAGTTCTACTTCCTGTTCAGACTCTTGCCGTGTCTGCTTATGCTTGTAGGTTAAAAAGGCTCCGTTATATAATAACTGTAAATGTACAAGATCAAACAGTGAAAATTCCAGGTAAATAATATTAAAATGTTTTTTTCTCAAGCTAGTCACTATACAGCTACACCAGTTCCTATAAGCAGACACACGCACACACAGAAACTATGTTGATGCAACGTCTTGCAACAGCAACAATTATCTGGCTAGAGACAAGAATGGGAGCAAAGGCACAAAGATGAAGATATCGTTCCAAATAGACACAGGTGGTGAAACCTTCTGCTTAACAGGCCTAAGTGTTGAATTATTAAACCAATCCAAGAAAAAAAAAATATGACATTATCAGATTTTCCAATACAAAACATAAATTGGAGGTGAAATATAACATTTTTAAATCTATAATGCACCACAGCAGCAGGATTTCAGTCCAAAACAGCAAAGAGCAAAGCCAGAAAAAAACAAAAAAACTCTTTTGAAGCCTATCAAAGCAGTTTCAAGGTATTCTCACCAGGAGCAAAGGTTTTAGTACTGTTTTTAAGAATAACATTTTTTCAAACAAAAAGACAACAAAAAGACACAAATTTTCTTACTATACCATAATTGCTGCCATTGCAGTATAGATGACCGAACAGGTAAAAATCACTTAATTTAATTTTTTTTTTTTGGCTTTTTATTCAATCTTGGAATCCAAACCAATCTTAGCTTCAACCAGAGATGCATCAAGAAATCAACAAGCGGCTGAATTTCAGCTTGATTGGCCCTGAACTGTGGTCTAAACCTAAAAGACAAACCCTTTCTCTGATCAGTAACCGCCCCTTAAACAAATGCTCATGCAGACAATGTTTCAGTATGGAAGCTGAAACTGTGGGAATACTCAAGAGTTGGCTCTTTCCACTCCCAGTGTGGTCTGAAGTAGGGCTGTGCATAAAAATCGATATAAAGATTAATATCGATATTTTTAAAAACGATTTAATATCGATATTCTGGCTTTCAATATCGATATACCTCTCAACCTCTAGGGGGCGTTATTACAGCGCAACCATTACAGTTCACAGCGAAGGAGAGCAAGTGAGACGAATTTGTGGAACGGCCGACAGGATTTTAGAAGCTCCTTTGTCCCTAAAATCAGATGTTTGGGCACATTTTTGGTTTCTGTGACACGTTAAATGCATTGAAGCAAATGTACTTTATTTTCCTGTTAATATGTCTGTGATCAATAAATAGAACATAAACATAATATTTGGCTGATTTTTGGTGATTGAATCACTGAGCATTAATTCAAAGTAATAAATATCGATATTGGAATCAAATCAAGCTGAGCTATGTATCGAGAATCGTATCGTATCGGCTCATCCTAGATGATACCCAGCCCTAGTCTGAAGCACAGTTGCCAACTCCTGAGCAAGAAAAGTAGCAATTGGTTATCCTAAAAGTTGCTAGGAGTCACTAGTTAATGTCATATTTGGTCATTTAAATGTCCAGGATGTCGAAGACAGGAAAATCAACACTGGCAAGACAAAAAGAGTGCAAAAACACTCTAAATATGCTTAGCACTACAAATAAAAGGGATTTATTTTAGTGCAACGATAGTATCAATGATATTTACATCCCACTTTGTAATCCAGGGCAGGACCAACAGCAGCTTTGTAGATGTGTTATTTATTTGCAATGTGGACACAGTTGAGTGGGTCTCCTGTCTGTTCTGACTGCAGGCAGAGCTTGCTGCAGGACAAGGCAACACTTTGAGTCTGACTACAGCGTTTGGAAAGTGGGAGGGGCTTATGGCAACAGTCGCTGCTGGCTCAGGACAGAACTACAGAAGGATTGGTCCTTTCACAAGTAGTCGCCAAGCTCTCCAATAACAGAAAAAAAAACAGATATATTTGTTGCTAGTTGCATTTTTGATTATTAAAATTAGCTAGTCTGAAAAGTCACTAAATATAGCAACAAAGTTTCTAAGTTGGCAACAGTATTCTTAAGGTAGAAGCACAGAGACTTGAGAAGCCATTTAAAAGGAAACTGTATTTTCCATGATGTTGAGAAATGAGAAATTTTATGTAGATGACTTGGTGATCTACTGCTGCTCTGCTTCACTAACAGGTTGCAACTATGTTTTTAACATAGTTCAGTCTCTTTTAAAAACAAAAAACAAAAAAATTGGTTTTGAATATAGATAAAACAAAGACAATGGTATTCTTTGGAATATTTTTATTTATATATATATATATATAAAACAAGCCAAACTTTCTTATAATTTCTCATTTTTGAACTTTTCAGTAAGAAACAGCAGAGTTCAAATGAGAATCCAGTGGTTCCTAAAAATAAGATAAAAGCCTTGTAGTTCAGAAGTTTTCATTTGCTTGTCTCCAAAGATGTAGGCTTGTTAGTTTGCAGGCTAGAAAAAGCAGACATGCATGAGATGAGGAAAAGGGCTGTTTACAGCATAACAAAACATTTATTTAGTATAAACTGCAGGAGTGAATCACAGTGGATATCAAAAAGTGTGCGTGCTATTGTTAGAGTACCAGATTATTGTCCTGTAAAAATAGACCATTTGAAAACGTTCCACTTTGTTGAAACAGCTTATGTCTAATTACAGCATTCAGTCTGCTTGACCACACACTTGCCATTAATTATAGTGAACCTGAGAACAAAGTTAAATTGTCCTAATTGGATTTTTCCTCACATTCACTCATTAGCATTCTACAGCAAACGCTGTTGTTCTAAAGCATTTATGGGGTCTTACTGCTGAAGGGAATCATCAGAAAGTCCTCGCATTATTCAGTAAACCACAGCCGTGACTACAAAGATACAGGGGAAAACACGGGACAATGGTGACCTTAAAGAGAACTGGACTTCTGTCTAAAGTTTACAACAAAAAGGCAAGATGAAAACTTGTCATTCATCTCTGGCAGTTATCAGTGGTGTACTACATAACGCAATCTCTTATATCCTGTTGTTGTGCAATCACCATGTGGAGCAAATTGAGGCAAGGGAGGCCAAGCGGAGGTTCCTGCAAACGCCCTAACGCCACAATGGGAGAGATTTGGCAGAGAAATAAACAGCAAGATTTTAGAATGGTTTAATTAATGTGTTTTCACTGTGTTTGACCGATTTATAGGCTAGCTTCCGTTAATACTATAGAAACCAAGCTTTGCTGATGTGTTTGAGTGTGTTTTTACAGTTATAACAAACTTTATTTCCATAAAGGCTCTATACATTGTTGTGATACTAATGTTTGTGATTTCCGGTCTGCTCATTATGACCAAATAGAACTGATTTTTTTTTTTTTTAGATTAGTGCCGAATGTCCGCTCGCATAATACTAGTTAGCCCCTCTTAATGACATTAATACTACCACCGAGTCAACATAACTAAGGTTCGTTTTAAACATAATGTTTGTTTTCGTTTTACTTTGACATCGTTCAATAGTGCTTTGAGCGTTATTACAGCATTAGCATGGAATATTAATATCAATTTAATGGTGTTTTGTATAACTTTAGGATTAACTCATCAAGCGACTGTTTGCTACAGTGCCCTCTAGCTACCCGGAGGAATAACTGCATTAATAAAATCAAGCGTCTTAAAGGTATTGATTTTCACAGGGCAAATCATTCTTTAAAATGTTTTTTTCTGGAATAATGTTTTAACTCAGGATTTGCATTGTGAATAGGTTGAAACACATAACAAATGTTCTAAATTAGTCAAGCTAATATGATCTCATTCCACATTCTTTAAGATGAACTTTGGATCTCTAACTCAGATCTGCAATGAACCAGGATTCACTGAATTATTCTTATGATGGTTTTCAACTATTTGATTTGTCCTTTTGTGTGTACATAGTTCCTTAGCTTATTTTTATCTTAATTTTGCTAAGTAGTGTTAGTTAAGCTTCACTAGCCTAATAGAGAAGATTTGTTGATTGAAATATTGTGTTAATTCAGATAAACAGCATTCTGTAGTGATGTTCTCTGGATGTTAATTTATTTCTGTTAATAAATTCTTGGACTTTGTTGTCACTCCATTCTATATGTGTGCAAAGTCTGCTGTTAAAAGAATCCCAGTGCTCGAATCACCCCTTCAACTATTGTCCTAATATCAGCTGCTTGGACCGATATTCACCAGACAATACCTAACAGACAGAGAGTTATTTATTAAACATTAAATAACGTAAATAGTGCTTAATGGCATAACACTCTGTATATCTGGACTTTGAAGTAAGGTTGCAAGACAGTTCAACTGGCCTTGTGGGAAGACATGTTATGATCTGATGAGCCCAAAGAAAGTTTCAGCTAGGGGCAAGAGATAAATATCGTATATCGCCATACAGCCTAAAAATATCAAAATATTATTTTTGGTCCACATCGCCCAGCCCTAGTTTCAGGTTTAAAATTCCAAAGGATGTGCATGATTAAAGGTACTATACCTGATACTGCACAAACTCAAACCATGAGGAGAGTTTAGTTGGAACTGTAAGCCCCGCCCCAATAGATTTTTCCCCAACAACAAACCCTCGACCAGTACAATCTTCTGGATGAAACAAGGCTTCATCAAGGGACTTTTCTGTGTTTTCTTTGACATAAATGGCTGTCTCAGGTAAATTATATATTCTCATATGTATAGTCAACTCTTACGCATGCCAAGCTGTTCTGTTTACGTACCACACTGTGGAGGTGCTGCTGCTTAGCAACAGAGCCGCACCTCCTTGTGCTATTGGCAGAGAAAAGTCATACAGGGTTTTCCCCAGGAGTTTGTCGCATAAATTCCTCCCAAAATAAAAGCCTGGAATTACTTGATTGTGCAATCAACTAGTCAATTGTTATCTTTTTTTTTATTCATAAAACATTGTGGAAAAAAGCATTTTTGTTAAGCAGACAAAAATAAATTCCGGTATAGCTCCTTTAATAAAAAACAAAACAAAAACACTGGGCATCACTAAATCACTACTACATCCACAGTGTAACGTGGTGATTGGACTTACTGGGGCATTAGTCTGATGAAACATCCCAAAATTCAGCTACTGTTTGTTAAACTGCTGAGAAATAAAATATTTTTTAAAGAAAGTACGAATCCTATTTAGTGAAGGGATTGCTATAAAAAAATGGTTTTAGAGGAACCTGGCCTCACAACATGGCCTGTTTAAAGCACTTTTGAAAGAGTAGGCAAATATTGCCAAGTGAGCTTGAAGCATGCAAGTAACCTTGAGCAATAACAAATGAAATTAAAAAATATTTAAAAAAGCAATCAAAGTATATGGATATGCACAGTGATGAAACTTGTTTAAAGACTTATTTTATATATCTAGCCTACTTTCTTGACTTTTTGCTTAACATTTAACATTTTAAACTAGTTTTTGCCAAACCTTAAAAAAAAAGTACTTAACAGCTTGGTACCTTGATATATTGCGGAACAGCTCAGTCAATTCAGAGCAATCTTCATGAAAAAAAGAGCAATTTTATGACATATTTCATGACAATGAATGGTGGAGAGAGTGATAAAAATATAAAGACAGGGGGTAAATTATGGGTTAGGCCATAGTAATCTGCTGTGCACGTCGGTGTAATGAAAATTCCCATTGTGAGGTTTTTGAGGCATTCGGTTCTGAATGTCATTCACTCATACTCGTTCAGCCATTGATTTCCCCCCTCAAACGCTTCTCCATTCAGTCACTCATCTCTCGACGCAGAGTGATGTGGAGCACTCTCGGTGCGCATTAGACCATGGAGGAGTCATAAAAATTAGCTCCTAAGAACTGACCCGATCCATTGACTCTGTAACCTTGAAACCTGTGCAGAAACGCACTCCTACACGCAGTCAGTTGACCGCTGTCTTAAAGGTAGCGTTCATGCTTGAAGAGACATGGATTTCATTTACTCCACGGCTAAATGGAACCAACACGCTTGCCCACACAGATTTCATTAAAGGGCCTTGGTAGCTTAGTTTGGCACAGTGTGAGTCAGGGGGAGTTAGAGAACCTGACTGAGATGAAACATGCACTCTCTCATACAAGCTTTATATGGGGGGAAACATTGTAAAAATAAAAAACAGGCACAGGTGTAGCCAAGAATTAATAACTAATTTTTGCAAGATTATCAAAGCATTTGCGTTTGTGTCAACACTGTTAATCTCGCTTCCTGGCGGTATTGATTTCCTTTGAACACATTTTGTTCTCATTTAAAAACTACCCATCTATATTTATTCACCCCAGTCCAAAGCCATGTCTACTGTAATCCTTTCATCCAATAATAGGATGGGTTTTAAAAGCCTTCCTTCGGTTTTGCAACTATTCCACCGGACATGGCAAGAATGACACCTGGGTCCAATTGTGCTTGAAAAACTGTCAGATATGAGAAATGTCTGCGTGTATCAATCTGTGGCGGCTTGCGGGATGTGCCGCTACCCTTGGGGTTATTAAATTGGTTCCTTTGTGCCAGACGAGTAAATCCATCACAAAAACCAGTTGGAGGGAAGTTTGGTGCCTACCTGCAGGTTGTGTCTCTCCAGTCTCATCTCAAGAATGTTATTCTGCTCCTCCAAACGCTGTCGCTCCTTCTCTAAATCTTCAATTTTTTGCCTGGGAATTGTAAACACCAACAAAATATTTACAATTACCAAAAAAAAAAAACACCATAAGAGCAACCTTGAATTTTATGTCACTTAGAATTTCTAATTTTATTAATCAGGGTTTCTGGTGATTTCAGTAACTTAAATTTAAACATTTATAAAAAGAAAGATTATTGCTATTTAAACATTCGCACTATCTTTAACTTTACAATTCATATGAAATAAATGCAACTTAACTCAAGCTGGTGGTTTTTGACTATGGCATTTTATTAATTTGCTTTGACATGATGGTTATCCATGTTAAAGAGCATGAATCTTCATATTTGGAGCTTTTCTCTTTTCAGGCTTATAGTTTACAATGGTTCTATTCATTTACATGAAGAAAAACAACAAAAATGCGGCTAAAATGTGTTAAAGAGTGATGACGTTACATAAGGAATACCAAACGTGAGCATCAACTCATTACCTAATGTCCACCTAACTTTAAAGAGCAAAGCCCTCCAGCTCAAACTTTAGTCAAATACAGAAAAGATTTATTTGCCGATGTATGCAGTAAGGAGAAGCTGCTTAGGGGAAATGTTGTATGAGTGCAGTAACCTAGAGACCTAAAAAATATAAATAAATAAATAATCACCCTATGGAGGGGTTTATAACACCCTGTTCTCTCGTTCTTTAATCTCTGACAAAACAGGAAAGAATTGCAAAGTGAAACAAAATTTGATAACTTAACGAGGCTTTCACTTGCGAAAGAAAAAACAAATAAAGGAATTTAGCCCTGACTGGCTGGACCAGACATAAAAATCTAACAGCAGACAAGTGACTGTGGAGAGATTTATGTTCAAGTAGAGTTCGTCTTGTGATGTAATCCACAACCTCTAGAGCGAAACTCACCAATTGCCACTGAAATGTCTTAAAATAGACTTTGTCCACCAAAGCTGTTGTTTTGTGGCTCTTACATACAGCTTTCATGGTTTTTCATATGAAGCTTATTGAAATCGTAGTTTTCAAGACAAAATTTGGTAAATATGCTCTTTGAACTCTGGAATGAATAACTTCACAATAAAAATTTTAAATAAATTCTATACACCAATGACAAACCTTAGGACCAGGATTATTTACGGGGTTCATGGAGAAGCTAGAACATCCATTGATAAATGCCTTTGCTGCCCTGCATCTTTCAGTTATTTCAAAACGTAACAAAAAGCACACGTAATGACACAAAAAAAGGGAGAATGAATAAATATCCAAACACAAAAAATATTAGTACGGTCTTCTGGCTCCAGCCTACTCTGTATACCTAGAACTAGAACCAAACATGGAGAAGCATCATTTAGTTCCTATGCTCCACTTATCTGGAACAAACTTCCAGTAAACTGTAAAAGTGTGGAAAGCCTGAGTTCTTTTAAATCAAGATTTAAAAACACATTTGTTTAGGATTGTGTTCGACTGCTCTAGTTAATTTTTTACTAAAACATCATTAGTTCAAGTTTGTAGTCCAAACATTTAATATTTGCTTTTAGTTTCCATTTTCCCATGTATTATTTATGTTTCAAATTTTAAATATTTTATTCCAACTTGCTTTTATTTTCCTATGTTTTAATGATGTAAAACACTTTGCATTGTCTTTGTACTGAAATATGCTATACAAATAAATCTGCCTTGCCTAGTGTGGCTAAACAGGTATAATTCTGACTTTTTAAGGCCTAAAGTTGCTAATTTTTACATTATGAACACAATAAAATCCTGCAGAAAACCTGAATAATTTCATCTGGTTGTATGAGTTTAATACCTTAGTATATTGATCTCTTCTTTGTTCGCTAAAGAGCCGCTGCCACCTTCAGAAGCCAGCTGCTTTTTTGCAGTCTCCAACTCAAGCTCCACCTGGAACAAGAAAATAAAATTATCTAGTTTCATCAACATTATACCACCTCCGACCGTAAGCCTGGCAAAAACCTTTAGCCTGCAGACAAGTTTCTGGACTCTATGTTATTGCCTGTCATCTCACGCCACATAGAGAACAATTCAGCAGATCCTTCACACACAATTAGTCCTCCTACTCTGTTTTATAATGTCCTATTCATTTTTGCTACCACAGGTTTTAATCTGTCTGTCTCCCAGTTATTCTCTGCTCGTTCTGCAATTATGTCTCATTTACATTTGCCAACCAATTTCCCTCTTCCTGACAGCATCTGTCTGTCTTTAGCAGATCCTCTCTTAAAGTCTTCCCGTGACGAATAAGTAATTACAGCTATACAAGACAGGTGGATTTCATGCGCTGCTACTCTTTGCTATGGATGTGTTGATGTAACCTTGGCAACAAGGAGCCGCAAAATAAGGTAAATTAAGAGGTGAGTACAGACTCAAAGGTGCACCTTCCAGCTCTGGTGCCTGCCAACACTAGGTTGTTACAACATTACCTCCTTTAACAAAAGGACAGCCCTCAATCTTTCCATGTAAAATTTCACCAGGGAGGATCATAAGAAGAATAATTAACAATCCTGTTGCCCAATTGTTTTAATTCATGTAGAGTACAGAGTCTCTTCAGATGTCCTCTTTTCTGAGCTCACCACACCAGTTTTATACAGACTTTAGGTCTTGGGACTGACAAAGTTAGGGAAAAAGGTGTTCTTTGTGTCTGGTGGCCTGTTTCTGTAGCAATCTTACCATACATTATCAATACAGGAACATTTACCAGGAACCTGAGTAATTTTCTAGAGCTAATATTACCTCTCTGTATTTATATTGTATTCACCATGATCAAAACAGACTATATATGTATAAATATGCTGCAGGAAAAAGTCCCTGGTAAGGATGCAGTACCACCTTTCTCCATTTACCAGGAACATGTATATTGGAGTGTATGATTGTCATATTAGTTTAAGATAGCCTATAGCTCTTGGGCACGCCGGTAGTACAGGGGTAGCACACGTGACCCGAGTACTTGTGATCGATGTGGCCATCCCAAGTGATGGAAACATCAGGAAAAAAAAAAAAAAAAAAGGAGTACGAGAAAATGGAGAAATACCAGGGCCTCAGGGAAGAACTAGAAAGAGCCTGGAAGGTGAAGACAACAGTAGCGCCGGTGGTCAGGGCAGTAACACCCCTTTGGAGAAGTGGCTCCAACAGATATGCCACGATCAATTACATGTAGAGGAAACACTGCATATAGTTAAAAAAGTACTTCTAATTATTGTTCTACTATTTACATTTCTTAAAGGGCATAGTCTAGCATCTATCCCATTTTGAAGTCCAGTCAAGAGTGGTTTATTGTCACCATGTGTTAGTGTGGAGAAATTGCTCTTTGGCCACTCCGGTTCACATTACACACAATGAAGGCAAACTGACAAACAGGTTTTTTCTTATAACAGACAAATGATGATTTGAGATGATAGTGAGCAAGTAGGCAGTAACATTAAGGTGATTGTAACGTATGATGGGCCAGTAACAGTGGGGGGTGATTTAAAAGCGTTGGACTGCAGTCTCCCATCGAGATTGCCCTCACAGCTCGTGGGAAGAAGCTGTTTCTAAGTTTATTGAAGGATGGATTAAAGAAACAAATGTCTTTGTTAATTATATACCTGGCAAATGAGTTATTTATTAAAAGTATTTATATTACTAAATTAATTTAAGCAACAACGGAAAGAAAAATTCAGTTATATTTATTTGTAGAAAATGTTAGGGGATGCCAATAACTGTGGCACTAGTAATCTTTGTAAGAAAACCCTTTTCAGTGTAAGAGTATGCTACTGTAATAATAAACTACTTTCTTTTAAGGCTACCTGGCAAATTGTGAAGGGCAGAGTACACTAACCTTCTGCAGCTGTAGTTTGAGTACCCCTGTCTCCTCTTGTGCCTTGGTAAGCTGGGCCTGGATAGACAAAAGAAAAAAGAAAAAATATTTAATACAAAATGTTAAGGTGTACCTAATTTAAGGGATATACAGTATAAACAGAGTATGCAAATAAAGAAGAGGCTAGAGACCATTCACTAATCAAAATCTGCATAAATTTCCTGTCAAGTTTTATCAGTTGTAAATGTTCATTTTTAATTAATTCGTCCCAGTACACAGTACAGCTAATAAAAAAACTGTCAAAGAACATCAAACATAATATGTAAGTGAACAAAGAAGAGTAAATAATACATTTGTTCTGAAAACTTTGAAGTTAAGTACACAGAGATAAAATATCTACAGCCAACACGCACCTCCATCTCTGTATTGTGATTCTGTGTCCTCTGCAGAACTTCTTCTGCCTCTTTGACTCGCTTGCTGAGTTGAGGAGAGTACTCGTTTGATGCCAGCTCGCTGTCATACGACTCCAGTATAGCACGCATGCCATCACGCTCCTGGAACACAAATAAACAGTCAAATGACATTAGATGGTAATCCTTTTCTGATGTATTTTTAGCAAAGAAAAGCAAAGAGACAGATGGACGATCTTTACCATCATAAAGCATGCATCAATAAACCGTGCAGCAGGGTGACAAAAACTCTGCCTGAACAAAGCAGTTCAGCTGTGACATAATTTCAATATTTATTTAGGGGTCCTTCACAATTCTCAAGTGTACAAAACATCCCGAAAAGAAAAACGGCAAATTCTGGCAATCCTTAATTTATTATAATTGAAATACAGAACCTATGTACATATGAGGGTATTGTTTTATAAAATTGTTGCCTTTGCACATTTTACAAAAAAAGGAATACACCACACATTCGTGCATTTTTAAAAAGCAAAGTCTGTATCCAAACAAAAAATAATTTTTTTTTACTATAGTCTGGCTACGTTCACACTGCAGGTCTTAATGCTCAATTCCAATTTTTTTAAGAAATCAGATTTTTCATTTTACTAATAAATGTGACCACCATCAGACTTGCTGTCTGAATGGTTCAAAACCGCAAAGTGACCCACCTGCACGGACAGCAGCGCCCTGTCTACGCAAGTAATGATGAATGTAATTGTTTCTACAAGCGTTCAATAAAAAGTTTTGTAAAAAAAGAAAAACAGATACCGACCCCCATCTCTCCTTATTAGAGGGCTACTGAGCAATGGAATCTGACTATATTAAGACCACATCATAGCAAGACTAAATAAGGAAAGAAGAAAGCAGTACAGCTTTTAATGGTCTTTCTTGGAGCGCCAACTGCTACTGCTGTGTGTGGATGTTTAGTGAAAGACAGGAGAGTGATGTCACAGATAAAATGCGACATGACCATTTAGACTGGCGACACAAATATCCGATATATGGGTGCGCTGGTGGCGCAGCGGGTAGCGCGACCCATGTATGGAGGCCTTTAGTCCTCGACGCGGTCGACCCGGGTTTGACTCCGACCCGCGGTCCTTTGCCGCACGTCTTCCCCCCTCTTCCTGTCAGCTCACTGTCAATAAAACGCGTGCCACTAGAGCCGCAAAAAAAATAAAAAAAATAAATAAAAATATCCGATATATACATCTCAATTAGTACCACATATGGAAAGATCGGAATTGGGCCATTCACACTGCAGTGAAAAAGACGGATATGGGTCACATATGGGCAAAAAGATCGTATTTTGGTCGCATTTCCCTGCAGTGTGAACATAGCCTTTGCGTAATGATTGAGCAAAAAACTTTATATCAATACTTTGTCCAGACAGAGGGATCTGCGGTGATTGGTGTGATTTATAGTTTGTCTTGTTCCAGCACATGAGGTGTTTTTTGACATCTGTGGACTAGTTAAAACATCTCATTGGATTAAATGCACCAATCACCTAACAACCGCCATATTTCGGAAGTCGAAGCGCGTGCGCATGCGCACTTGTTTTCTAAGAGTACTCCAGCCATTTTCCAAACTGTTATGTGTTGTTAAAATTTATCAGAATAACATGACAACCACTCTCCTGTTGATTTCCTCAACTGAGGATTTAGACTATTTCACAATAAGTGGCCAGCATCCCAAAGAGATGATTTAAGGGGGGGGGGGGGGGAAGGAAAAAAGAAATATAAAAGAAAAATCACATGGGCTATTATTTTAGGAAAGTGACGATATTTAAAGTTGGGTACCACTTTGGCGTTTAATCGTGGGCTTTAACATTAATTTGTCTGTGATTACCTTGAAATAAGTTCACTGATACAATTTATAACTCATTTGAACATTTTTTCATGTATTTTTTTTGCCTTAATGTTGGTAAATATAGCAAAAATGTCTGTTACAGTGAGCTTCCCCATCACGGTCATTACAAGATCTTTGTTGTCGAAGGATTTACTTGACCTGTGGTGTGCTCCCGCTGGGTGATCTTACAGTTGCCGTCCTGCCTGATGGATGTATAATTTTACACTGACTTTTAAAAGACTTCTCGGGACGGAAAAATTTCAAGGGTTTGCTTTCTTTCTTTCTACCCAAGCAAATTTAGCACTGTTTGGGTTAAATTAGAATTGAAAAAGTTTTACTTTGCAAAAATTTAGCATTTTCATTGAGAAACTTTACAGACAAACCTTTTTAAAAGGTCAGTTTAAATGTGCCTTTTGGACATATGTTGAATTACACACCACTAAGACTAGTCTGTCAAACCGTCAGGCAAACAAAAGTGTAGAGTCATGTCTTCAAAGCCTTTTGTATCACACTGGTGTCTGTGTTTGTCCTTATGTTTTCATTTCAGTAAGAACGGAGTGTACACAACTACCTAGAGGTTTTTTGCTGCATTCAGCACCTTTTATAAGAGCTATTTCTGAGCTGTCAGTCAGGGCACTTTGAAACACTGCTACTACTTTTTGGGAACTGATCATCTGGGCAGAAATCCCCTTTCTGGTAATCAAGAAATACAAATTTAGTTCAGCTAGTATCAGTTTAAGTATCAAATACAGATTAGGATCTGATTCTGAATCCATTCACTTATGACTTCACTACATGACTTTAGGAAATAAATGTGGAATTTCAAAAATAATATTCCGTTTCAGTCTTTCACCGATTTTTCTGTTTTATGTGAAAGAGTTTTGTGAGAATGTCTAATGTGTTTGATTATTTAATTTCATTTATTTATATAGCCCTTTAAAACTGCCAACCAGACAGCCAAAGCGCTTTAAATCATAAAAAAGAATTAAAAAACTAAATAAAACAACAGATATAAATAATAAATAAAAACTTAGAAAGCTGGACTAACATGCCACAGTGCTACTGGGTAAGAAATGCATTCCTGAACCAAAACATATTTGTTTTTTGAAACCTGTGTATGTCACTTTCCACTAAAACTATCCCTGCCGTGGAATGTGCATCCCGCCGCTGCTGCCGCGTCAGTCTTATGCATCGGCTGTCGCCCGCCCAACACAAACCTTCAGGATCCCCAAGGTAAATACAGCAAAACTAATTCCCACCCGGTCACTCATACAGCCACAGTCTTTGATGTGGAAGTTATTACTGAGGTAAAAGGTATTAGCCATTTTGATATTAAGTTATTCTAAATTAAGTTGGGGGAAGCAAAGAAATGGAAAAAGCTATTTATAAAAGGAAGCTGGATATTGTATGACATACCGAGACAAATTTGTCTTTCATTCAGGGTGCAGAAAAGCAGCAGTTATTTCTGAGGCTAAACAGAGTAGAGGAGAGTTGCCGTTTAATCCTTGAGTTTTGAATCTGCCTAGCACCCTTTAGGAAGTCTCAGTGAGGCTAAAATTCTTCAGTCTCTCAAGCAGGCGTCTTCAACCCTGATCCTCAGGAATAACTTTCCTGCATGTTTTAGGTGTTTCGCTTCCTCCACACACTAAATGGGTGTTCATCAGGCCTCTACAACCCTTGATGACTGCTGAGGTCATGCAAACATTTGATTCAGGTGTGGTGGAGCAGAGACATCTAAAGAATTCTCTAAAGAATAAACTGTTTTAGTGATGAAAGCACACTAATCATTTGTATTTTTTGGTTCTTCGTATTTCCGTGAAACAAAATGCTAAGCAAGCAGAATGTCTCAGGTGTATCAGAGGCAACTGATAATGATATCTAAAGACAGGCCTGAAGCTCACCTGTTTCATGGTGGTGACATCAGGACAAAGCAACACAGAAGAGAACTGAGCTCAAAGAGACACTGACAGCCAGAAAGAACCGCTGAGCCTTTTTCAACTTAGTTGATATTTGATCAAGCTTCCAAAATGAAGCCCCTTCAGAATTTCATTTCAACAAAAATAAAAATCCTAGTCGTACAGTTTAGTATTAGTGGGTTTGGCAGATCCAAGTATAGAAACACAAGATAACATCATTTCTGGTAAGAGGGGAAAGGATTTCAGTCAGAGCAAACAACCTACATTTGTATAAAGGAAAAATAAAAATAAAAAACAAGGATGTTCACAAACCTCCAAAACAATAGTGCTCCTATTTACATCTGCTATTGATTTTCTTTGTAATTATGTTTATTGGTCCCACCTCTCAATGATATGGATTGTTTTAAACATATAATTTTAGCCAAATCATCACTAAATAACAAGTCTGAATTATTCATATACTTGTAATGATAAAAAGGTGTTATATTTGTTCAGACTTGCAGAGAAATTGAATAAGAGAAAGAAAAAAAAACAATTTTAAAAAGGAATAGTGGACGATTTCTTCAGAAATGTAGGTAAGAAACAGCCAAGCCCCTTTTTGAATAAATGCACTTGCGCAAGACTATCGTACCTGCTCCCTCTTCTTGAGACTCAGTCATTTCAAAGTTTACGGCGAGAGCAGTGGAGCTACTGTGAACAACCACGCACATTGCCGTTATGTGAGGACGTCACAATGATTTACATGTGGGACAACCAATGAATAAGGTGATACCCTATGAAATCTAAGCCGAAAGATCTTCCACTATACCTTTAACCGTGTGCGTACCGCCGATCTGAATATAAATGTCTAAACAGTTTGTGTCTAGGCTGCGTGGGGTCAGCAGAGATGTTAGCTGCCCTTTTTCCTTAAAACCTGTACAAAGTTAGAAATTTCTTTGAACCCTTCCTAGTGTGACAAATAATCAATTTGTTTCTTATCTGATGTTATTTTTTGAGATTTGTTTGCCTACTTCATGTTGTCAGTTTCTATTTAGGTGACTTCTTGATTCTATTCCACACACCCAGGTTGGATTGGAAAGCTTTTTTTTCATCAATTAAATAACTATTTGAAAAATGATTTTTCTATTTACTCAGGTTAGGTTTCTCTAACATAAAAATCTGTTAGATGGTCTGAAACATTATAGGGAAACAAAAGGTGAAAAAAGAAGAAACCTGAAAAGGGTCAAAGAATCATTCATAACACTGTTTGGTAGAGATCGGAGGTGGTCCTTCAGATCTGGTGTCCTGCATGTTTTGGATGCGTCCTTGCGCCTACGCAGGTGATTCAAAAGTATGACTTACCTCCTCAGAATGTCATCAGTGTCTGCACAAGCCTGCTAATCAACCACTAATTTTATTCGGGTGTGCTGGACCAGGATAGCTTCTAAAACATGCAGGAAACTAGCTCTTAAGGACTGGAGCTGGCCTCTTTTGGACTTTGCAATATCACTCTGGTTTAAATCAATTAGATAATTTTGCAAACCTCTGTTTTACATTTTTTTGTCAATATCACACAATACCATGTTTTACTGCAGTGTAAACAGTATGAAAGGAAATTATTACAAATAAACTTTAACTGATTTTGGTAGTCTGGTATTTATCAGAAAAAAAAGCTTTAGCCAATAAAACAAAAAATCTGTTTCTAACCAGGAATAATGTCATAGACCTTTTCATTCACAAATCTTTACCAGCTATCATCTTCTGTATGAATAATCTATTCCGCCTAAAAGACAGCAAACAGCAGCTTAATTAATGCAAATTTGATGTTATCCAAAGCAGTAAAATGGAAGCACCCCCTCCCATTCTCCCTGTGCACTTGTCCACTTCGGTGTTACAAAAAAAAGGAGGTATTTTAGAGCAATATGCCTTTGCAAAATAAATATTTCATGACCAATGGGGCTGATTAAGAACATCTTTGAATTTTAAAGCATCACTGAAAGCTAACTTGTGAATCATTACCAGAGATAATTGAGAAAAGTGAATGCAATCCAGGTTCAAGCGGAGAAACAATTACATAGAATTAATATAACTTAAGATACTGTCTCTGTTGCGATTCCAGAATGGTTTAAACCGGTTATGAAGGGTCCGTCAGTTTGACTTAACCTTCCGTATATATATAACAAAATATGAAAAAATAAATATACCACCGAATTTTTTTTAAAAAAATTTCACATTTAAGAGAAAATCGTTAAAGATTCTGATCACTTTTCATGCGCCCTCCAACCCGGAAGTGGTGACGTCATGTCGTGAACGTTCATCTCAACATGGCGGATTACTGCACTTCGACGACAAGAAGTCTGAAAGTGAAATTTCGACTTCAACCGAGCGATTCCTACCAGGTGACGATTCTGATGTGTCGGAGGAAGAATATTTGTTTCTCGAGCCTCACATGTTCGACCCAGACGTTTCAGATGAAGAGAAGGCAGCGGACGAAAAACAGCCTTCCGAGTCGGACAAGGAGTGGAGATTGGACGTCGGGAGATTAGATGAATGGTAGGACTCGTTTTTTCTTTTAACTACGCAGTTCAAATATTTATTCGTATGTTGACATCATTTTATTTTAGGCACCATAGATATTTAATGGATAAAATGCCGATGTTGTGCGAAATTCAGTTCCCCTGAGAAAATCTGTTTTCCCCCCTCCCTTTGTCGGGAGCGCGCATTGCTGCCGTTTTCACGGCTCGTATTTTTAGGTAAAACAACGCATATAATCGTGTCAAGGTTGTAACCTTCAGTTTAATCGGCAGCTGTTTACAAAATTATAAAATAAAAATAAACGAGGTCTTCTTGTGCTGTTTTGTGTTATTTTAAACGCCAAGATAATCGGTCTTTTTCCAACTTTTGTCACTTTTACTGAGCCGTCCATCTTATCTTATCTTAAATAAAGAGATGAGGACAAAATGTATCACTACAATGAATGAGCATGTATTCACAGTTATAAATGAATTTATGCCATGGCCTAGTTAGGCCCAATGATGACGTGCTACTTATGATAAAGAATCACTTGACAACATTTTAAAAACAGTATCTGTACATTAATATTTAGCCTACCTACATACTAGCATAACAAAAGTCAAAAATAATAATATATCAAAAATATACACTGAGAAATATTGAGGCCTAAAGATTTCCATATTGTAAATCCATTTCCAACTTCCCATAAATGCATTAATAGTGAACTTAGCAAATCAGTTATGGTGTGTAATTCATATACAAATAAGTTATACAATTAATCTATCTTATTTTTTAGGTGTTCATATTCTCACTGCCAATAATGGATTCTGCGAGAGAGTGCATCTGTTGCCAGAAAATCGACTTGGTTGTTGCTAAGATGGGAGAAGCCAGAGGAGATGGATGGAGAAATCCCTGACACAGACCATCCTGTCATGGAAGCGGTGTGTCTAAATGGTTGGGCATTGCAGGTTGCTTGGTCCCAATACAAGCAACAGCATAGACATGTAGCCTATAGACAATTTGTGAGATGGTGTTGGGACTATTTAGGCAAAGATACCAGGGCTGTGATACCCTCGTGTGCTGTCAGCTGTATAAGGGCCCACTTCCCACCCCCAGGACATGAAGATGATTTTGCCTTTAGAGCTCACCTGTTGGCAGTTAAAAAAAAATACCCAAGCTTAAAGAATAAAATCTAAAACATGCATGTAAAGAAAATTGTTGTGTTATTATGTAATATAAGCAATTACTAATAAAATGATTTCATGGTCTTCTTGAAAATCGACTGAATGAGGATACTAATATAAATAAAATCATTTGTAGTGATTATCTGCATGGAGTATTCAAAAGGGATGTACAAATAATCATCAAAATATATATGAGGTTACGGCTGTTCATCATAGAATATGTGAACAAAATAAAAATGTAATATTATTTTGGACTCCTGCTCAGGTATTTTGGGTAATGAAAGAGCAGATAGGTTGGCTAAGGAGGCTTATAAAAAATAATATATTGATATGCCTGTAAAGTTATTCAAATCTGAAGGCAAAAGTATAGTTTGGAGAGAAAGCAATAAGATATGGAAAAGTAGGTGGGATAATGAAATAAATGGAAGGCACTTATATAGGATACAAAATACAGTTTATGTAGTAAGGATTAGAGGAATAAACAGGAGGGAGGAGATAATTATAAATAGAATAAGAACCGATCACAGTTTTGTTTTAAATGGAATTCTTTGTAAAATGGGGAAACATCTTACTGGTTTTTGTAGTTGGTGTCATAATGTAGAAACAATGGAACATGTTTGTATTAATTGTAGAAGATATGTAAATCAAAGATTATTAAAAACGGAATAAGGTTTTATAGGAATTTAAAATTGAGAATGTGGTTTATAAGCTAAATAGTATTTAGGGGAAAAAGAAGATTCTTCGGTTTAAAAAAAATACTGGGATCAGAGAATTTGAGGAATAGATATTAGGATCCAATAGAGGGCAGTAATGCAACAATAATGGATGCAAGCTGCCGATAAAATCTAAAGAAGAACAGCGGTTGTGAAGAGCCAAAGACCCCCTCCCCCGGAGCACAGAGGCAGTCGTCTTTAAAACGACGAGCCACAAACGGGCTCTAAGTGTGTCTTTTGGCCACTCATGCAATCTTCCATCTTCATGGGAACAGTACACAGCGACACAACGACGAGACATCTTGTAAAAAAGCCGTGAAAGCAAAACAACCCTATCCATTTAGTACTCAGACAGTATAGCGGAGGCCGGCTTCCAGGTTAGCAACTCATGCTATGACGTCACTGGGAAAGTCCGCCGAGCGAGATCGTTTTGATTCCATGGATTTTAGGAACGCAAAAAACGAGAGATGCGGGTAGGAGACCGGAAAAAAATTATCAGAAGTAATAAATAACTATGTGGACATCATCTGTGAGAAAAATCTCGCTGATCTGCCACTTCAACGATTAACGCTTCATAACCGGTTTAAAGCAAACATATATCACAATAGCAGCAGATAAACTGCATATAAACCAAGCACAATAACTACTAAATACCTGAGCTAAGGACAATTCCTGAAATTCTTGTTTGAACAAGTTTCATTTCAAACCATTTTTACATGTCACCCCTCTTAACGCTCGGCTTCAGATTTTATTGCCTACATTTTAATTTTAGATTCCAACAGACAAATCCCTCACAAAAATGTAAAAAGATCCTAATGTATTTAATGTATAAAAAGATCAAGTAAATGTTCTGCATTTTCTGTCATCTAAGGTGCCCTTTATAATGTGTAAGAAGTAATAAAGAAACCAAACATCAGTAGTAACAGAAGTTTTAAAAAAAAAACTAGACTGTAGAAACCTGTTTGGAGGTCAGTGTTTGCTCCATATACTAATCAGGAGGGCTTTTAGCTGTTTATTGTCTGTTAACCCGCAGATAAATTAATTCAATCTTAATCAAACATCTTTGCCCATTTCTGTGATAAAAAAAATCATTTAAAAACAAACAGGGAGCAGAAGGACAGAGTGATAAAACTTATCATTACTGTTTTCTTCATCTATTATTTCCAAATTGCTTTTCTGTCAACCTCTTAGCTTCTGCCTGAAGAGTTCTGCCTCTAATACATCACTCAGACGTTCTATAAAGTTACATCCTGTTTGTGATGGTCAGTGTAGTTATTTGGTAGGTGTGGCCTTAAGGCTAACAAAGATAAAATCACTTATTGGAAACTGCAAACAAATGCTGGGCTAGTGGGGTGACCAAAGTTGTGGTGTTGAAGTTTGTGTGCAAGGGACACAGAAGAAGAGCCATGCACCTTTGAGCAAACAGATGGGCATTGATTTAACTAATTTGAGAGGGTTGAAGTTGGTTATCTGAATTTTTGAAAGTTAAGAATTTATTTTAAAAATTAAACAGATGAAGTAAAATGTGAAATGGATGGTTATCAAGACTATGAAGGAAAATAGACTGAGTACCTTTTCCAGTGCAGGTTTTCCCCAAAACATGGTTTTATAGGTGGAGGCTACATACAATTTTTCCTTAATTTTTTTAACACCTTTTTTGCATTTGAAGCAAGTCAGTGTCACTACTGGTAACATAAGGTGATACTCTTCATCATTGCTGGGATGGACGGCGATCCCAGTCGCTGTCCTACTCAACACACCATGACAAAAGCAATAAGGTAACAAGTTATTTTAATGTGGGAACATATGTGCTTTTACCTCTGATTTGCATGTACAATACAGAGCTTTCTCTGATTTTTTTCAATTTCTTTGTTATGTTATCTGTGGTTGCAATTGTTAATGATAAAACAACGATCAGCTGGCTCATTAAATACACACTGGCATTCATGAGGTGCTTTGCATTGACCATTTATGGTTGAATGTGTGCATGTAGAGGGCAGAACCTGGTACGCAAACATTCACGTATAGCTGTGATCTATAAAAGGAAATTTCTAGCTGGTGTTTGTGCACATGATTTCATAAATCTTTTTTTCCAGTATTGGACATAAGCAAACTTGTAGTATAGATCCTATGCATTGTTCAATAAATGAGACCTCTGGTCCTTAAATATTAGCCCCAGTTTAGCACTTCAACTGGTTTGGCGCAAATGGCTCCCATGTCACATCAAGGGACAAAATAAGTCAGCGATGTTTTAAACATTCCTTAACACTCTGCTTTATGTTGAAATGTAAAGTATAAATTACAAAAAAGGTACATCTATTTTACAGGAATTCTTTCAGGGTGCTATTAATGGTGGCACCAGACATTTTGTTGAAAATGTTTTCTTAACATAGACATTTTTTTAGAATGAATAAAACATAATTAAAAGTTTGATTTGAGTTTTTTACTGTAAAGTTATGCTGCTGCAATAAAAAAAATAATACTTTAAGGCTTTTTACACATCTTCACTGGGAGGGACAATGATTGCGCAGGTAAGCTGCACTTTGGAACAGCACAAATAATATTTCTGTAAAGAGAGCTGAGATAGCTCCCTGTGTGAGCAGGACTAGCATCCATGTTAAATAAAGCTGGCAGGTAAAATGCTTTTAACTCGCATTTCAAGGTAGCTTAAAGAAGCATTCTGCTTTGAGCAAAAAAATTATTTGATAAGAGCCTTCAACACGCTTCTTCAAACATTCTTTTTTATGGAAAGTTAAATAACCCAAGAGATGCAATAACAAGAAAAAATATATATATTGTACAGGAGCAGTAATGTTTCTCTCCCTAGAAATTCGGGTTGGTACAAAAAGGACAAGAAAGGTTCCTTTTAGATGGAAAGTAACCTCAACATTAAAATTCATAACTAAATAATAAAAAAATTGGTTACCATCCCACCATTTTTAATCCATTTGCAAGCTGTCGTTTTCACACATTTATACAAGATGACTGGAAGAAAACTGATGAATAAATGAATGAAACCACTTGGCCAGTTGGGAATGTGGGTGAGGCAAAAATATTTAACTAAAGCCATTCAAATATGGCAACTTTATGTATATTTATTTTTAAAAGGCAGTTTTAAAATTTAAGATGCTGTCACATCATTTAGTACCGGTATACCGAACAACCTTAATATAAACCGTGCGTGTTTTGGGATCAAGGGTGTGGATATCACAGAGTTCATCTGTGTCAGACTGTACATTACTTTTGCTGTGACACCAATCTTGTCATCGTTTCTTTTGAAATCTTTGACGACCAATTGACATTTGGGTCCCCTGTGATCAGATACCCATTACCTCTGCTAATGACTAAGTAAATCACACCATCAGTTTTATTTTCCAACAACCAGTATATTGAGGAGAGTGAATCTTCATCAGGGCAGACAGAACGTTTGCATGATGTTGCAAGAGAATGAGTAATGGTAGTATTGGGCTGATGCTGCAATATCTGAGTAGCAGTTGTGTAAAGGCTGTAGAATGCCCCACTTGTGCACTAAACAGGTTGCTGATAAGTTTCATCACTCCTGCTGCGTAAATCTTTGACATATCCCCAAAGATCCACAACAGCATGGCTGTTTGTTTTGTTTTGGAAATATTTCAGTCAGCCAAATATGTCTGACTGAAATAAAAAATAGCTTTTTAGCCTCTCGGTGAAAGAACCATAAATTGTACAAATAGTATGACAGAAGAATTTGGTGGTTTTTAAATCATACCATAAAAATCGAAAGTCCCTTTTTGAATAGCTGTGCATGTGCAAGACCGTCTAACCTGCTTTTCCACTCCTCATGGGGTTCGTGTGAAAAAAAAAACTCCCAAATCCACGCTGGTCTTATTTCTTTCTACTGAGGCCTTCCTCCATTTTCATAAATTTGTAAGACGGTTTGCTTCTTAGCCATTTTCAAAGTATACGGTGAGAGCAGTAGAGCTACTATGAATGACCAACACTGAAGCTAACCAGCTACATAAACCCTAGAAGTGCGCATGTGCAACCAGCAAGCGGAAACTAACAACGAACGAGCACACACACACTAGCATTACGTGAGCACGTCAGAATGGTCTGAATATATAATGTATTGACTACTGTCAGGATGGAAGGCCGATTTACATTCCTAACTCTAAAGTTAGGAATTTAAATCTAATCTAATTGGTTTAAGTCCTATAACACAAAAGACAAAAAATGGGTGTCAGGTTCTTAAATCAAACTAGTGGTTTCATTTAAACATAAAATTAAGAACAAGATTATTCTTATTTTCGCATTAAGAAATATGTATTTCCTTTTGTTTTATTTTTATTATACTCAAAGGTGCATCAAAAAGCATGATGTTGGGTTTATCCAATTCTGGACTGAAAATGGGAGTTTTGAGGCATTAAGTAGGCGAGCAGAGATGATTATGGGAAAATTGAGATTCCAGTTGGTGTTTGATTGATTGGTGCATCTCACCTATAACCAGTTTGTACCCATTTAACAATAAATAAAAAGATGTGCTTTTACTCAATACACCGACTGAATGTTGGATAAACAGGAATCTTTCACAAAAGCTGAATCCTTACTGAAGTCAAAGATAGTCTTTGACAGAAAATGTGTTTGTGTGTGTGTGTGTGTGTATACAAGTGCGTATGTGATTTGTGTGCTAAGAGATTGTGCCTGATGACCTGGGGAATAACACATGCTGAGAAATCGATATCACAAGGAGGTCTAGTCAAGTGCTGCAGAGTGGGAAGAGGCATGAGATACAGCCAGAGCAGTCACATGATATTTACTGGCCAATTGGGAGAGGAGAGCGGTAAAGGGAGGATTAGGAATTCTGTGTAGGTCTTGAGATTCAAGTCCCTACTGTGTTCCCACAGTGTTTGAAGTAACTTGCTGATATTCAGCTGTTTAAGTGTGTGTGTGCTGCTGTCTTTGATTGTCAGATACCTTGGTTAACAGAAGTACTCGTTTCTGTAGTCGTCGGACGAGCGCATCATGAGTCTCTCTCTTTCTCTGCTCCTCCAGAGTCTTGCTGCACTGCTGGGTCAGCTCTGCCCGAAGATCGGAGAGGGAACGCTCGAAGCTCCTCACACTGACAGCACACAACAAATTAACAGGTGTGAGGATTCATTTTCAGTGTGCAAAGGAAAGAGACGGTTGGGGCGGAAGAGAAATTTTTTTGATTAAGTCAAGATATTCAGACAATTTGAGAAAAGCAATTTAAAAGTCAAATTAAAATAGTATTCCCCTAAAAGAACACCTGCATGCCTGCTTGACTGACGAGGGTCCAGAAATCATTCGGGGCAGAGATTTATGTCATCTGATCAATAGGATAATAATTACAACGATGGGCAATAATTATGCTGCAAAGTCTCTTTGCTGACTCTTGCTCATTCATCACCCTCCCATTTTTCTGTTTCTAATATGTCATAATGAGCAAAATCCACTCAGCAGAGGAGAAATGCTAGCGAAGCAACACAAGCTGGACTCAACCATAGCATTAATAACCCACAGCATGCATACAGTCCTCCCAGCAGACACAACCTCTGTTTGAACAGGACAAGTTTAATTAGTGAATTCCCTTTCTCACATACTAATCTCACACACACACGCACACACACACACACACACACACACACACATACATGGCTACTGTCAGGAGTGCTATCAGAGTCAGGACCGCTTTAATTAACTTTGTGACAATTAAGGACTTCTCAGAGATATGCTCTAATAGATACATGGGGGAGAGCGGCATGCAATGCAAACAGCATAAGAGAAATAAGTCTGAAACAAGAGAGAGAGTGAGAGAAAAAGAGAGATAGGGGGATTTTGTGTGTGAGTCAGACAGTATGCATTACCGGCTGCTGAGTGTGTAGTTCTGCTCTTTTAGAGCAATTTCTTTCTGTTGGATCTGAATCACCTCCCTGGACAGATCCTCTGGTTTCCTGCAGACACACACAGCACCGGGTAGTTAGCAGACGCATATGCACGGCTACCACAATGAAAAATCAATACGAGAGCAAGAGCAGAGAGGACGGAGCAGATGAAAACAAAGCAGCGCAGCTCCTTATTCTTTAGCCAGTGGGATGCTGGGATATAAAATGGCATGATCTACAGAGGGAGAGACTAGAGGCGAGTAAGTTAAATACAGATTATTATAGAAAACAAACTCACTCAGTGGCAGTTATTGACACTGTATAAACACACACATGCAGTCAGTTAAAAGGGAAATGACGCAGAAGAATGAGACATCTGTCGCATAGGATTCGAGGGATAAGTGCATGGTTTAGAAAATATTTAATATAGAGATGGCTGATTTATGTTGAAATTTCAATTCTAAAACTTTCAATGTTTAACCTAGAACAAACTTGAAGAGGGGTGAACGAATTAAATGGATCGATGGTAGCTGAGCAGGCAGATGGAAGAACAATTGTACGAATGGATGGAAAGATGAACGAGTAAATTAATTAAATAGAGGAGTTGAACATTACATCAGCACCAGCTGATGAGCTGACTGAGCTGTAGACTGTTTCTCAGTCTACGGCGCAGTCAATTCTCACGTTGCAAATCACAGATGGCAACGTACTATTGGGCGATATGTTGTGAATAGCTACAAGCAGTAACTTCCTGCAGCAAATGGACTGCCAGGGGACTGCAAGTCAGCTGTCAGACTTGTTTAATACGCTCCCTTCAGTAAAAAGGGGAACTGGCCTACACCAAAAATCAAATCTGCAGTGGTTTAAATCTTGTGGGCTGCATTTTATTAAACATTTAAGAGCCCCCAGACAAACTGGTGCTTTGCGCCGTTCTTTTTTTTTTTTTTTTTTACATTCAGAATGATTTGTTTTCCTCTCAACATAAAACTTCAGGCTTCAAGCCATAGTCAAGTAACTCTTGTGTTACATACAAATTTTATGTTTCCTAAAATATTAATTCATCCACACCACAAACACATTCAGAAAAAGACAGAAGGAAATGTTTGTGCTGGAAAAAGAGAAAAAAAATAAAATAAAACAATAACAGTAATAATCACACATTACCCTAACACAAGTACTTCAGACTGTTACGGTTCCAGATTCCTTTAATATAAGGATTTCCCATAATACCTGGGCAGCAGCTATCTAGTTTCACAAGCCAATGACAAAAATAATGAATAGATCCAAGAGACAGCTTGAGTTTCTAAGGCTACGTTCACACTGCAGGCCTTAATGCTCAATTCGGATTTTTTTGTGAAATCTGATTTTTTTTTTTTTTTTGCGCCGACTTGTATGTGATCTCCTGTGTGAACTGCATTCATACAACTTAAGTGTCCTGCATGCACAGTTGACGACGCGATGACGTCAGACGTAGCAAGCCTGCTCAGTGTTTGCGGAAGTAAACATGAATTATAATGCTGGCGCGCATTTTTTGCGATCTTTAATTTCTTTTGTAACCGGAGCTTTCTCTCCGTTGACTGCTCTCCTCATTGTTGTCCGACATGGGTGTCACTTTTCTTCCCGCTTCTGCATAGCAGGACACAATAGTGACGTTTGTCGAGTATCAGTGACGTACAGGTCGGATGAACGCGACCCGGCCGTACAGAGACAGGTCGCATTTGAAAAGATCAGTTGCGTATTGGAATTAGGACCACATATCTTGGGCTACGTTCACACTGCAGCCTGAAGTGACCCAATTCCGATTTTTTCGCCCATATGCGACCTGGATCTGATCTTTTTATGACAGTCTGAACAACACAGATCGGATTTTTTCAAATGCGACCCAGGCCACTTGGATATGTGGTCCTGAATCCGAAACGTATCTGATCTTTTCAAATGCGACCTGTGTCTGTACGGCACCCATAGCGGACAACAATGAGAAGAGCAGTCAATGGATGGAAAGCTCCGGTTAGAAAATAAATTAATGACCGCAAAATGCGCGGCAGCATAATACTCCATGTTTACTTCCGCAAACACTGAGGACGCTTGCTACGTGTGACGTCATCGCGTCCTCGACTGCGCATGTGGGACACGCTTTCAGTTCACACAGGAGATCACATACAAGTTGCATATATTTGGAAATGTGAACGGACAAGCAAAAAAAAAAAAACTATTTCACAAAAAAATTGGAATTGAGCATTAAGACCTGCAGTGTGAACGTAGCCCAAGTGGCCTGGGTCGCATTTGAAAAAATCCGATCTGTGTTGTTCAGACTGAAAAGATCAGATCCAGGTCGCATTTGGGCAAAAATGGGAATTGCGTCACTTCAGGCTGCAGTGTGAACGTAGCTTTTGTCCCAGTGAGATATTTACAGAAACAGAAAGAATCGAACATAAGCAATTTCAAAGTGTGATGCCATTCCCCTTTTCTGATTCCTGTTTGATTAATGATTTTGTGATTAAAATTAGAACCCATAATATTTAGATTTTACTGTTAAATAAATGGTGAGAATAAAGTTATAGAAAGACAAAAGCTAAAGCACAATACCCTTACTAAGTGATAACAGCCAACATAGAAGTGATGTACAGATTCTTAACAAAAAAAGACGATGCTCATAAAGGCCTATTTATGCCATTCAACAAAGCATCTCCTATAAGCAAAAGGAAAAACTGAACCTCTGTTTCATGTAGGGTTGGGCAATTAGGCGATCTTAAAAGGATTTTAGAAATGTGGTTAAATGTGTGTCTCTGTTTTCAACCACTGTAAAGCACCATGTGTTACACTTGACTGTATAACAACTGCTCTATAAATAAAGCTTGATTGATTTTCAAAGCGCAGAAATCATCTTATCATCTCAGAGGCACATTTAATGCATTGTATTGATGCCTTGTAGTTCTACACTCTTGCTCAGATGCAGAATGTTTCATTTTCCTCTTTTTCCTTCAACTGAGGAAAAAAAAGAAACCTACAGCTGGGATGAAATGGTTACTAGTTCTGATAATTACCACATTAGTGGTATAGTGTTAGAATAGTTGAAAATAAATTACCATGAAAACTATATTTAGTTATTACCCTTTTTTAAGAAATTCACCAACAAACAGTTGGTCTCCGGTGTGTCGCAGCAGATGCAAATGGAAGGATATTAAAGTAAAACAGGAAAATTACACACAGCAAAGATCCCCTAGTGCTGCATGTAGCTGTACAGCGGACCTTAAAGCTACACAAAGCTTTGGAAGAGGTTTTGTCCTCACTTATGTTCAGAAGGAAACTACATGAGCATACCTCTCCTTCACCTTCTACAAGCTTCCTAGTGGCCAACGTTGAGTTAGTAAACATTTAGCCGGATGGTTTGGGTGGTTTGCCAGTATTGTAACCAAAGATCTGATTAAGCTCAGCAGAGCCGCCAAAATAACATCACAATGATTTATGTCTCCATTTATAGCGTCAGTATGACAGACCTTCACTGTAAGAGCCTTTCTCAGTTATGAAGGGCTCTGAACTTCAAATAGCATAACGCTAATTAAATCTGTTTACAGTAACCTCCATGCTCATAAAACCCAGCCGACTGAACGCTGGCTGTATTGTTGTAATTTATCCCTGACAGACAACATTCAGTACAGGAGGTGGCTTCATTGTGTTGGTGAGAGTGATGGAATTAGGAACAATATCACAACCACCACTGCTGCCAATGATGATGATATCAACATTGATGCCGAAGTTAAATAACTAATATATTTCAAACAAAATCCGTGAAGTAAAGATTTGTCTACTCTTGCAAACCAATGAGGTTGCAAGAGTGCAGGCTGCCAGAGTTATGGTGTTTTATTTTGAAATGAAAAAAGTTGTAAAAAAAAAAAAAACAGTTTGATAACGAGCGTATTCAGGTGCTAACATGTTTAGCACATAAATGTCAATTGTGTTTGACGTGAGTTGTCAGAATTGTGGAAACTGATTACAAAATGGTTAGAATAGCTTTTTAACCATTATGGTGTGTTGATTGTGTTCTTCAACAGCAATGTTTTTAAGTAGAGAAATAAAAGTGATATGTCTTATTGCTCACCCATTCGTGCTAAAGTGACATAGTTGAGTATTACAGGTATAATAATTGACATTTATTTATTATTTTAACTTTGATACACAGGCACATACAGGGAGCAAGAGAACATGGGAGAGAGTGAACTGTCTAAAACAAAAATTTGCTGTTTCAAGTACTCTTCACAATGATTCTGCTAAAAACATTGAGAAAAAAAAAAATTCTACTCCAGACACTGATAGCGAGTGAGATTATTCAATTCAATTTTATTTATATAGCGCCAATTCACAACACGTCATCTCAGGGCACTTTACAAAGTCAAATTCAATCATATCATCCAGACTGATCGATCAAAAACTTTCCTATCTGAGGAATTCAGTAGCAGCAAGAACAGAAGGTAATTTCTCAAAATGTAATTTCAAACAAATATTTCCAGCAGCCAAAGCATATATGGAGAAATCATCCCACTAATTTCAAATTTTTAAAATTGCACGTGCTTGCTAAATAGAATATCATGGTTGTGCCGTTTATAGAGTACCAGCTGGATTATAAGAAGTTGACATTAGCATGGTGTAGAAGTAGAGCAAGCACACAATATATGGAGGCCATTCAGGATTCAATTATGACTTTTGCTTTATGTCTTCCCTTCTTTCTCTGTCTAATTACTGTGAATAAAGGTCTCCAACACCACAAAAGTCTTATTTTTAAATAGCAGGACAGGGCCAGGTAAGCTAGCCTGCTTCTCATGATGGCAGCTGTGCTTCATTAAACAAAATAAATAAATAAATAAATAAATAAATAAAAAAACATCAGTGATATGCGTCATTACTTTAGTTTCTACACCAAGTATTTCCAAACTGCCAACATTGTCTTGAAACAATGGTAGTGAACTCTGAATCTATAAACCAACTGGACCGGCTAGTGGCACTGGTATCCGATATATTTGATGTTTTGGTCAATTTTACTAAGTGAAGAGGAAAAATGTCCTTCATTTTAAAAACCAACACGTCTATTATCCAGAGGTAACTAAGTAGTAACAGCCAGTGAATAATTTTTAAATAAAAACTACTCAACCAAACAAATAACTTAATGCATACTAGTTTTGTTTGCTGATGAAAATGTCAATAGAGGGGAAATAAAAGAAAATTTCAATAACCAGCTTCTTAAATATTGCCATGATCTGTGCAACAGCTTCATTATCGTGAATCATTTTCATTTTCCATTTCTATTACTTTCAATTGTCAAATACTTTTTCTATGCACAGGCAGCCAATACTTATCAAAACCTGTAACAGAAGGAAAGAAAATGACTAGTAAGAGGCGGAAAGCTGCTAGAAGGATAGAATGGGGTGTTAACGGCTTGTCTACTTTCCCACGCAGCCACATGGATTGTGTTTACTTGTCCAAAAATCAATTGTTGTCTGGCCAAAAAGCAAAATGGCTGATAAGGGGGAATTTGGATTTGAGTTGCAGGACAGAAAGTGTTCAACCAAACTGCAGTAAATAGAAAATGGCCAACAAAATGAACAAATCAATGCAAACCCACACTGCTGTACCAAAAAGACACGACCAAGAAAGGATAATTCATTGTAAAAATTAAATCCACTCTGAACAAGCAGCTATGTTTGAAAGTTAACATTAAATCTGACATTAATATTCCCAAATGGCCCGCAAAACTAAATCTGTCAACATATTACCATCAATTCTCTTTTCCACTTAAACTTGATCCATTTAAATATGGAACATCTTATAAATCCAGATTTGGCTTGACTTCTTTCATGATACTTTAACAATGTCGTAAAAAAAATAGTGTTATAGCTGTCAAGATTCAGCTCAGACAAATCCTGAAGTAGGGAGTTTTAAAAGCTCACAAGCCTACCATTTAATTCCATCCCAGCAGAAGAAGTGCACGGCAATACTAATTTTCACCCACCATTGTTCCTCAGGGTGAAATAAAGGTGAACCAATTGGTGAATAAAATACCCCGTCCTCAATTTACCAAAACAAACTTTTGACCTTAATAAAAAAAATTAATATTTCTTTCAGTGCAAAAAACAGCTTAAGAGGTTTGCTAATAGGTGGCTTTTTCCCAGTGCCTAACATTAATAGCATTTTGTTCCCTTTTCTCTTTTTTTATGATAAATTATATTTAAGCCTTAATAACCCTGTTTCAAAAAGGTTTCAAATCACACATGGATTCTAAAGCAATAAATAGAAAGGCAATTTAAACTTTCTACATGTTTAGAAATATGACAGACAGATGATCTATAGACAACTAATATTTTGTATTTTTTAGGTTAATTAGTTTCAATTTACGTGCAAGTTAAGAAAACAGTCATGTCACGTCCTACAATATATAAATACAGTGAGAAGTTAATATTCACTCATCATGGCATAAAGGTAATTGATTTTAGACAATTGTGGGGGGGGGGTTCCCGGTGAAATTCTTATTCCGCCAACAACTTTAGTGAGTTTAATAAAAAAAAAAAAAGCTGGCCACGTACATTAGGTCAGAGAATTCCTGGTGAGGCGTCATAAGCAAGGAAAAGTATATATATATATATATATATATATATATATATATATATATATATATATATATATATATATATATATATATATATATATATATATATATATATAGGCTGCACAGTGGCGCAGTGGGTAGCGCTGTTGCCTTGCAGCAAGAAGGTCCTGGGTTCAAGTACACCCCTAGGTCTTTCTGCATGGAGTTTGCATGTTCTCCCTGTGCATGTGTGGGTTCTCTCCAGGTACTCCGGCTTCCTCCAACAGTCCAAAAACATGACTGTTAGGTTAATTGGCTTCTCCAAATTGTCCTTAGGTGTGAGTGTGTGCGTGAAAGGTTTTTTGTCCTGTTTGTCTATGTGTTGCCCTGCGACAGACTGGCGACCTGTCCAGGGTGTACCCTGCCTCTCGCCCGGTGAACGCTGGAGATAGGCACCAGCAACCCCATGAGGGATTAAGCGGTTTAGAAAATGGATGGATGGATGGATGGATATCTATATATATATATCTATATATCTATATATATATATATATATATCTATATCTATATATATATATATATCTATATCTATATCTATATATATCTATATCTATATATATATATATATATATATATATATATATATATATATATATATAGAGAGAGAGAGATAGATCTAGCTATCTATCTATCTATATATATATGTATATATATATATATATATATAGATAGATAGATAGATATATCTATATCTATATAGATATAGATATATCTATCTATCTATCTATCTATCTATCTATCTATCTATCTATCTATCTATCTATCTATATATATTATATATATATATATATATATATATATATATATATATATATATATATATATATATATATATATATATATATATATATATATATATCCACACACACACACACACACACACATTAAAGTATTTGATACCATTTCAATACCACAGAAACACCTTTTTAAGGCACAGATTATTTCTAATTAAAGGAGCTATAAGTAATACTGACAAACAACTAGTGGTTCAAATCAGCACAACAGCTTGCCAATCACAACAATCTAATGTACTGTTTTTAAACGGTGTGTTACTGTTGTGAATTTTTACTTCCACAGGTTAGGTATGTGATGTTGTATTAAGTTTTATTTCTGGTCCACTTCTCTTACTGGCTTCCATGTATGCAGGCTGCTGCTCTTTTGCAAAGATAAAATACCAAATGGTGCGCTCTATGTTGGGAACTGTGGAAAATTTAATTTGATTGGCTATGGAACCAGGAAGTAAACAAGAGCTACACTCTGAAACTAAGTAGCTCCGGACCGTACCTCAAAAAGAGGAGGACTATCTCCAAATGGCTCGACTATACACCTTATACATGACCACAATTATAACCAAGTTTGAAAACACATCAAAATAGGTTTTAGAATGGATAAAGCAGGTTAACAAGAAACCTCACCTACAATCCTGTTGGAATCTTTTTAAAAGCCACACTCATGATAGGAAAAATCATTTAATTGAACAGTACTAATTCTGCCATAACGACTGGTTAAATATCCACCAGAATCATGGCAATAGGTTTCTGATAACATTAAAAGACATATAGCCTAAGGTGCACCTTGCTAAGGGAAATGAAACCAAATAATAGAGGGACTCTATATATATATAGGCTTGTATGTATAAACCTGTGTCAATGTGGATCAGAGAAAATTTTAATTTATGCAATCAATTGTTGTTTTGGAAAATTATTGCAGCGGCATGTAAAAAAGAACCTAAAAAAAAATAATAATACGTGATTCCAATAAATAAGTGTTCCTAATGACAGCCCTACTTAAAATGTGTATGTAAACAGCCTGACTAGAACTGTATACAAGAATCAAGAAGCTTTATTGTAAAGTTTTTTTTTATAAAAGAACTTGATTGCACTGACCAACCACATCATTCCCTGAGGGGCCAAAGTGTGCATATAGTCTTTAGCATACAGGGTCGAGAATAAAACCTTGGAGATAGTGTCGACTTTGCAACACCATACAAATGCACTAAAGTGAACTAATCTACCTAGTTTATTTATTATAAAGCAGAATCAACAGGCGGAGAAGAAAATGCTGCTGAACTGAACGTGAGTGAAACAGCACATTGTGCTGAGTAACAAGCCTTGTGTGCAGTCTCATCGTATCAAACCTTCCTCATATTAGATACACCACCAGGTTGGCCTGGCTGGGGCAAAGCCAGCTGCAAAAACACATGGGAGAGCAGATGCTTTCTGCCAGAGCAAATGAAACACGAGGTCTCCAATTTGACTGGTGCCCAGGGTGGAAAGCTTTCACTTTGCTTTGTGCTTCATCATGTGTTGGCACCTTCCATTTTTCTTTTCGCCCAAAAAGAATGTGTAACGCCTGTTTTTACACACCTGCCCGTGGACAAATGGTGTAAAGCAAAATGGATATATTGTGTGTTTTCCACAGTTAATCCTAGAGAAAATGGTTTATCTGTAACACTGTGTGAATGCATACAAGTGATACACAGGCCTTCAGTGCACGTAACCTGTCAGAACTGCTCACATGGAAGCCTCCATCTGTTCTCCTTAACAAGTAGGCAAAAACAAAAAAAAACAATATGCTGATAGAATGAACCCCTGATGATCAGACACATTTATTTAGTATGACTAAAGCGCCACCTACTGGTGATAGTTTGTATTTCACTGCAAACCCGTTGACAATATGTTAAAAAAAATAATCCATTGATTGACACAATCATACAATGACTGACCTTATGTTGAGTCCTGTAGACTGGCCAATGTTTTCCCAGGCCTGGAGCTTCTCAGCCACCCTCTACAAGTGATCAAACATAATATATATATAGTTAAAGCCTAACTATTGTCAGTACAGAGATAAACAACAATGTCAATGTATACAGGTATACAAAAAAAATTAGGAACCCTAGCTTAAGGGATTTCTGTTTGGGAACTGTTTGAAATGTAAATAAACCAGAGTATAGCTAATCATTTACATATCAAGTATCTTCCAATAATAACTAAATCTGAATCCACATTAACCATGATTGACCTTTGTATCATGATCCTCTTAACGTCACAGTTATCCCTGTTGCTTGGGCACCTTTTGTCCTGTTATTTTTTCTTCTGCTCAACTTTCCACTAATCTTTGATACAGCAGCCTGTTTCACCTCTTAGTCTAATCTGTAGCAATGGCCTTTTGTGACATGCACTCCTCTTGGAGGGGTTGGACAACAATCAATTCAGCAGTCTTTTCTATAATTACATAAGCCACAGAGATGAAAAAAAAAAAATCTGTATAAACATCTATTTATCTGTGTTATACAATCTTCTAATGTTCTAATAGTGAATTTTTCAAGTTTTCAGGCCATAATTATCAAATATAATTAAAATAATGAGTAGAAAGATATCACTCTGCATATAGTCAATCTATAGAATACATGCATTTCACTTCTTGAACTGAAATGCTACAATAAATTGACCTTTAAATGATATTTTAATTCATTGAGATGTACGTATATTACATTCTTGCTGACTTCATGTCTCTTTGGTGTAGGTTCTTAATCATCAATCAAGACTGAACCAATGTTTATGTATGTTAATCAAGATTAAAAATATTTCTTTAGAACTGCCTTCGACTGTTCTAGTTAAACTGTTTTACTGAAACATCATTAGTTCAACTTTGTAGTCCAACTGGTTTTAATGTTTGCTTTTAGTTTTTTTATTCTCCCATGTCTATTTTGTTTCTGCATTTTATTCCTACTTGCTTTTATTCTGTTTTATTTTCATATATTTTAATCATGTAAAGCACTTTGCATTGTCTCTGTACTGAAATGTGCTATACAAATAAATTTGCCTTGCCTATGTTACATCCCTTGTATTGACATAAATCTGTGTAGGCAACTCTGACAACAGACAAGCAGGTAGATTACCTCTTTCTCCAGTTCTATATTGATCAGCTCTTCTTTGTTTTTCTCCATTCTCTCGAGCTTCTTCCTCAGTCCTTCCGCTTCTTCTTTCAACAGGCTGCAATTCTCTCTACTTTCCCTGTTTAAAGGAGAGTCACCAACTCAAAACATTTCATCAAACACAAGAAAACCTTTTTTAATCTATTATCTAAATGTGTTGATTTATTCTTGGTTCATTTTTCATGAGGCTGTATTGACTTAACATACTGCAGATGACAGCAAATATATGTTTGCAAATGGTGTAAAGTTTAGAAAATTGCAAGAAACCACGAGCACATAGAGCGCACAGAAAAGACTGAAGAAACTGACCTGAGAAAAGCATTGTCTTCCCTGAGACGCTTAAGCTCCTTTTCCAAATCTGGAAGTCTTGCCACCTCGGACTTAACACTCTTCACAATAGCGATATCTTGTTCCTGGAGGGCGAGACGTCTCTCCAGCTCCTGCAAATTCAGACACAAAGTACGGCAATCAAAACAAAGCTAAACTACCATATTTTTCGGACCATAAGGGACACTAAATATTCTTCCCAAGTGTGTTATACGACTCCGCCTCTTTGGTACACAGCTCTCTATCTGTCTCCGTCAGGACAGAATAGTTCGACTACACTGCCCTGTTGCTAATATGAGGCCAAAGTAAACTTAACTTTTATATTGAATTAACTTACTGCGTTTATTGTTGCTAGCGCGTACTCTGAGTGCAGGCTGCCTAAAGGCTCCCACATATTTGGGCGTATCTGTATACATACTGTGAGCCTGGTGGACTCCACACTGACTCTCTGTGGACATTTTACCCTTCATAGTCGAGTGTACTGTTGCCTACATTCCTTGTGGGAAATTCCTACAATTCCCACACTTTCTGCCAGTGGAACGAACAGCGGAATGGATGGTAAAATGTGCGATTAGCTAGCTGAGCACCTAGAGCCGTTTCTTTTCCAGCAGGCTCCCACCTGTCAGTGAGAACATAGAGGGACTGTGATGCCGTCCTTCCTTGAAACTGCCTGCTTGGAGCAACTCAAGTGTATCAAGCTCCGTGTCACATATAAAACAGTTTGATGTAAAGACTTCTTGCCTCGAAGACGTTTATAGTCTGACACGTACCTGTACATGTGGAGTCTGCCTTTAGTGCACCTTGAGTATGCGCAGACCTCCGTGGAGTAAACTACACCCGAATATGTGCGGGCCTTTACATGAATGCCCTTCTAGTTTCGACATTACAGTCAGGCAGTCTTGTAGACAGCTAAGGGAGCCGATCCCTTTTATTTTTATTTCATTTTATTTTCTTTATTTCATTGTGTTTTTATTTTTTTGTCTGCACCAAGTCAAATTCCTTGTAAGTGCAAACCTACTTGACGATTAAACTTGATTGTGATTCTGATCAGGTAGTGACACAGTGTACCATAATGATCCAAGTCATACTTACACATTTTAAACAGATTTTTGTGTGCATTGTACCACATAAAAAAAAAAAAATAAATAAATAAATAAAATCGTTCAGTAAGCATAGCGGTAAACATATATAAAGGCGCACCGGATTATAAGGCGTACCATACATTTTTTAGAAGATTTCAGGATTTTAAGTGCGCCATATAGTCCAAAAAGATGGTATTCCATTGAGCACACTTTAAATATGTCTTCATGCATTTGCTATTACAATCAAGTCTGAAAACGGGATTAAACAGCAAAAAGAAAGCAAGAATATTAAATGGGTCTCTTACTTTCCTTTACCTGCTACCTAGAGTTACATTGTACAAAGAGGCGAGTATATGGAGAAAAAAAAGATTCAAGATTTTCTGTTTAGCTGACTTGATTTCCTCAGCTCCTTGTTTGTAAGGATGATGAAAAAGACAATGGCAACAACTCTTTACATCTTTTTTTTTTATCCAGTAGATTCCAAGTACTCCATAAAACTCACAATGTCAATCATAAATATAGTGTTATTTATTATAATCGTCATCATCTTCAGGAATCATTACTTCACCAGCAGAAGTTTGTGGAATGCTTCTTTTAGGATGATTGTGGAAAAGCTCTCATACATTGCAAAGGTATAAGCAATGTTTGAACCTTAATATGTTTGTATTGTTACCAACAGTAGTACGTAGGTCTGGCTGATGAATCGATTTAATCGAATTTACAATTTTTTAAGATTTAATTTTTGAAGAAAAATAAATAAATAAAATAATAAAATTGGACTTTATTCTGCCAACGCACTCATTTGGCTTCCATGAGGAGAATAGCATGCAATGCTGAATATATATTTAGGAAAATATATTGTCAAAAATATTGTAAAGAGGATACCTTTTTTTAACCATAGAACGAAGCACTTTAATTTACCCAAGTGAAGCTTGTTCTTAGTTCATTGTGTAATATCACAAGGAGCAAACATTTAGTTATATTTTCGTTGTTTACAACAGCAGGGCTGCCATCTTGTTTAACAAACATGTTTCACAGCTTGTATTTAGCTGCACTTTGAATTCAGGACAACTCCCAGACAAAATGCTTGAAATTTTAAAATTATTTCTCTAATTTTGTTTTGTTAAAAAAAAAAAAAAAAGTAGGGAACAAACAAAAATAAATTAATCAGATTTGGTACAAAAACATTTTTTTTTAAATTGAAGCTTTTATTTTTAAGCCATGTTTCCCTGCCCTAGTAGCACCTTAATTGTGAAATGGAAAGGCAATGATAGATGTCTTCCCACTTTTCTGTATTTATCCTTCATCCTCCAACAATTTGACTTTAGAAATCAACTAATCTCTATAATGGGGCTCGTCTGTGAGTAATTTCATCTCAGTAGGTAAATACAGCTGCTCTGGGAGCAACAGAGGTTTGTTGCTGCAAAGGGAGCATAATACAAAGTAATGACTCAGGGAGACACAAATGTAAGCCACATTTTTCCAAATGTTATTTAGAAAAGATTTTGCAAACCATGTACGGTATTGTAAAGTTAATGAGACAAATGTAACAACAATGTAAACTGTGTGTGACTGCAACATACCTTAATCTTGATTACGTGCTCTGAACAAGCAGCTTTGGCCGCTTGGAGACTTTGGCAAAGTTGAGTAGCTTCTTGGTACTTTCTGATGGGACGAAAAAGAAGAAGAAGAAGAAGAAAAAAAAACAGAATTATACGTTATTAGCACTTCGTTCCATTTAAAGGAGCAAGACGTCTAAGAGCATCTCTGCACCTGCGCTGTAAATCCAGCTGTTCTTGTAGCTCCTGATTTTCCAGAGTTTGGACAGAAATTGCTGCGTCTTGGTTCTGAATCTTCTGCCTCAAGTCTCTAATTTCATCTTTCAAAGAACTGATGGCCTGAATATGGATGAACAAGGTGGGCAATTAGAAAATGAGAAAAGAAACCAAAAACCATGAATTTGTGAACATGTGTGAGACCTGGCTGGCTGTTGACAGTTTAGCATCTCGCTCATTCAGCTTCTTGTTCAGGCCCTCAAGGTTCCTCTGGAGAGCACGGTTTGCCTCAAGCTGCTCAGACAAGTTATTTGTTGCTTCTTTCTCTCTCTCCTCCAACTTCTTCATTCGCTCCAACAGGTCCTGGTTGCGGTCCACTTCATGCTGCAATAACAAAAAATAAGTAAGTAAAAACAAAGTACTTCTTACGATGAAGTGCATGAAGGGTTGGCAGGCAAAAATAAAACTGGCACTAAATCCTATTTGAATAGGATCAAATTAAGCCGTTTTTTATGAGTACATATAAACACTAAAATTGTTTTGTACCTCCAAATCTCGCGCACTGTCAGAAGCTGCCTTCTCGAGTTCAAAACGAGCTCGTTTGTGACTCAGCTCCATCTGTTGCTTCTCCTGGTCCAGCTGCAGGTAGCGATGCTGAGAGTGAACCCTCTCTGTCGCTTCCAAAATCTAAAAGAGCGATCAAAGCAGTCAAACTATTTAGTGTCTGAATAGTGGTTCTGATGAGCTTAGAAGATACATGCAGATTCTTTTTTTTTTTGTACCTCAAAGCTGCGTTTGTAGTGAGACTGCAGGTTCCCGATTCCCAGCTGTTCGGATGGACGCTGAGGATGTTCAGGGCGACTGATGAAGGTATTGAGAGACTTCAAGGTTTTAAAGATGGTGGTGTCATCTTCGAGATCCATTTTAAGGGTCTCTGGTGGTGTAGTGCACTAATTAGAGAAAAAGTAACGAGTAAGACCACAGAGAAAGTCCTCCTTATACTGAGTTTATCAGAAACACAAAAAAAACTGACAAAAGATTATTAAAGTGAGACTTCTAAAAATTATAACCACCATTATTTGGTTAATATCAAAATAACAATCATTTAAAAATATATTTAGAGTAAAATATAGATTTACTAGGAACAAAGTGTGCAAACATACATGCAGAGCAAAACGTTGCCATTTCTTTTCTTTATTCCCTAGCATGTTTGGGGAATAGCGGCGTTTTTGTTAATGTTTGAAACTGAAATCCAGACACAAATTCAAGTACACAGCTGTAAACGACAGTCATATCCCCAAAATGCACATAATTCATTGCTTTACTTGATAAATGTCATTTCATTTTCATTACAAGTGCATCAACTAATCAAACTTGGTCAGAATCAAGCAACGTGATTGACATTCACATTGTTTCCTATTGAAGTCCAAAGCATAGAGCTCTATTTTCAGTCTACAAATACAACAACATGCACTTTGATGCACTGTTTTTGAGTCTAATAAACATCAAAAGTAAGGGGTGTATTACTCTTAAAAAAAAAAAAAAAAAAAAAAAAAAAGGTTTTCTAGTCAAGGATAAAGTGACGACAGCCAGCTCCAATTGTTAGAGTTACCCTTGAAATAAGTTACACGAGACACTTCTTTAAACCATCTATCAGTCTGTGAGAGCAGTCCATTCCTCAGTTTATTGCCCTTTCAAGTGACCTCACAGCATCTCAATGAGATCCAGGCTGCGGCTAGGACTTTCCACCATCTGATGCACTGTATCAGACATTTTCACGTAAATCCTATGAGGGTGACCCTGTCCAGGTTCTGTTGTAGCAGAGTATCCCCAAACCATGACTCAAACATACTTTAATGATCCCAGGGGGAAATTGCTTTTGTTACATGCTCCAGAATACACACATTGTTTGTGTTTTTATATATATATATATATATATATATATATATATATATATATATATATATATATATATACACACACACACACACACAATATTCCACACAAGGTATTTACATATCACAATAGTCATATCACATGACAGCTCCATGTCTGTGCTTGGCACCTGGTATTAGGTTGATTTAATGCAGCATTTAATGCACTTGGTTTATGGCAAACATTTCCTCTGTTCTGGGGTCTGAGTCTAAAGCTACTTTAAACAGCTATGTAAACAGAAGCAGGAAATTGTTGTTGGATAAACAACAGATAGGTAATGGAAAATACACTTGTTGCAGCTTCAGTATAATTATGAATATTAAGAGTTCTTAAGAACTCAGATAAACTTAACATGTCGGACTTGTTACACATAAGCTCAACAAATAAGGAACAGGATCGTGTTCTTAAAGGCATTCATCAGCACTATAGGCAGTGGGTCAAGATACAAAGAGAAAATAGCAATATGTATGTAAACATGCTGGCCTGTGTTTAGACTTCCAGCTATTTATTGGAGAGCAACAAAGCATAAACAAAAGAAAAATATCAAATCAACATTCAAATGAAAGGGGGGGGGGGGGGGAAATCACACAAATTACTTTGTGGTTCTCCCTTTTAGCACAAATTATTCACACATTCAACTGCCATTAGCTTATTTCTTCAACCAATTAGAAGAAGAATATAAAAACACATTTAGGAGCTAACACGTAGCTGTTAGCTAAGTTCTCAGATTTGCCAGTTATGCTGTTTCTGCTGCGTACCCTTGCTAAAAATTGTTGTTTAACTGTTGTTTTTGTTCATGGACGACAACACGATAGACACGAGTTGCAGTTTAAACTGACCACAAGCTCCATTAAGCAGCTATCAACAGCACTGTAGTGGTGTAAAACAACGACTATCGTCTGGAGGTTATAACACATTACCTTGAGAGTGCGGTTCGTAAACAGGAGCTGGTTACGCTGTAGATAAACTTATCTCTCCCTCCTGCTAGCTCCGTTAGCTGACACCGGCTAGCTGGATATCTATGGCTGTAGCTGCCAGGCTCAGAACGAAATCCCTCCAGTTTGACTCGAATGAAATGCGCATTATCTCGCGAGATTTTAAACGGTATTACTTAAACCGCAGTTTCTGTAATATTTTGCCATCCTTTCACAAAATGGAATACATAATTGGAATAAAATATATTTAAAAAAAATTCTAATTTAAAAACTGATTGCTTTTTTTGGGGGGGGGGTGTTTTTTTTTTTTTACAACAGCTTCGACATAGCGGAACTAATGTCGATATCATTGTCTTAAAAACATTTCAAACATGTTACAACAGAGAACAGAAAAATAATGTCCTAACAAAATACGCTGCAGGAAAACAAAGAAAAGTGTTTTATTTTCTTTGCACGAGCCAAGAATCAGACACATGTAATTGCTTATGATGTCCGTTAGATGGCAGCAATGCTATATGTATTATTTTCTTTACATTCAGGTAAAGCTACACAGTGATAAAGCCTCTTTATGACTCGCCAGAACCTCCATTTATAGCATTTTAGGGTATATTTTCCATATATGGCATATGTACAATATCATCAGCGAATCTGAACTGAATTTTAGATTCAAGAGCTTCCAAATCATGTTTTATTCAGTCACTGCAGGCTCCTACCAATTACGCAATAAACCTGCTGACCAGCTCCTTTGTTAGGTACACCTGTTAATTTGCTTGTTAACAGAAATAGTACCTCAGCAAATCACATGGCATTTCATTACTTTTCTGTGTAAAAGTATGCCACATAATGATCTGACTTCTCAAGCCCCCCGCTCAGTCATGGCAGATAGTCGTTCACATGGAACCTGGTTCTGCTTGAGCTTTCTTCCTGTTACAGTGGAGTCAATGACATAGGGCAAGCAACCGTCCACTCTCGCTACATGCTGATCCTGGAGGAGGGACTGCAGTGAGTCAATGACTGGATGCAATCCAAGTGCCCCGAGAAGATGATGTGTTGTGAAGTGGCGTTACAAAAACGAACTTGAACTGAGCTACTGCAGTGAAAGCTGAATATTTTTGAGGCTTTTAAAAAAATGTTACCTGTATTGCCGATGTATCCATAAATCTCTATGCACAAAAAATAACTAGGACCCAGCACTAAGTTTTAGGTAAAGATGCTAATTCACTCTTTAACCTTAAAGTTCATACAGGAGCACAGAAAAGTTACTTGAACTTGTCTTCTTTCTCAATGAATGCTAGAAAAAACCATGACCTCCCAAATCATCTTAGTGGTCATGACAACATAATATAATGGCTGCCAAAAATATCTACCATACTAACACCTGCTCAAAAATAATGAATATCAAAGGGTTTCTGAATCATTTAATGAACTTTCTGAGATGCATTCATGTCTGAAAATACACCTGGAGAACATAAAGCAATAGCTCGAGCTGCCGCAGAGAGTTGATTTTGTTTTTAGTGTTTTTGCGAAAGAGTGTGAATCCGTCTGAAAAGGTCAAACGGAAGACGTTACTTCCAGAGTCAAAAATAGCTGACTTTTTATCGGTCACCATCTCTTTTCTTTCCCCCTCGTCCTTTTCTCCCTCAAGAGAATTCTGCCCAACTGTGTCCACTCCCACATCTTGTTCCTTTCCCTCGGGCCAGAAATCTCGCACACTCAGTGGCTGTTAACACGTTTCTTCTTTGCCTCACAGTCTGTTTGTATGCCGCTGCCCCCTTGCCCCCACCACCACCACTTCTTACCTCTCAAAGGGATGGCATTGATCTTGGAAAGATGAGATATATATACCCATAAAGATGAGTTCAGAGGTCGACATATTCACATGAAGCTGTAAATCAGTGCTCTTGTTTTGCAGCTGTCAAAAGCTAGTAACTAGTGTTTTACATTTAGAGATATACACTTATGAGGATGTAAATTATGACAAACAACATAGTCCTCAGACTAGGGTACTGGCAAACCCAAGAGTTGGTTAAAAAGCTACCAGAGTTCTGAACGTTATGGAGCTGTATATATGCCTCTTCATTATAACTTGGATGAGTGTCTGGACTGACATGTGTGAAATGACCGACTGGGGTTCAGACCAAAATTCTCAAGGTTAAAAGGGGACCGGGGAGTGTTTTCCAACTATCAAAGGAATAACACTTCCTTTGAAAGCCTTCTCTAGGGCGGAAAGGACAAATCTTCAACTGACAACAATTGTCAAACCTTGAACTCATGAGGAGCAATGTAGCTGTTGCTTTGACCGTGGGATAGCAGACCAGGGGCCTTATTTATAAAACATTGATTGCGTAGAATCAATACTAAAAGTGTACCTACCCAAAAAAAATTAAATGACAAAGGCATACGGCAAAAGAAATACAGATTTGCAAAACCGTGGGCACGCAAAACAAAGCGTAATTTCCCTTTATAGATCACAGCTGTTCTTGAACGTTTGTGCTGCAGGTTCCGCATCATGTTCTGCCCTATACACGTCCAAATTCAACCATAAATGGTCGATGCTAAGCACCTGATCAATGTTAACGTGCGTTTAAATGAGTCAGGTGGTAATTTTTACATTGTGGTTAACAAAGGCAACTATGGAGAAAAAGCAAAAAAATAAATAAAACTGAAAAAAATTCACAGCGAGGAATTTATTAAATGTGTTAATCAGAGGTACAAGCCCATATGATGTTCACATTAATAAAACATGTTAAAAAGTAAACTTGAATGCTGTTTTAATTGTTAGATGACAGCCTCACGGAGCGATGGTCCATGTTGAGATTTCTCTTTTCTTGGTGGATGACACATATCCATAACTAGACCCTAGCCAGATTGATTTCGCTCCGCCTAGCTTCACTCACATCCATCTGGGACCTCTCCCATAGAGAGTGATTTCTCCAACCAATTTTAATGTCTAGCCAATCAGGACGCAGGGCTGGAGTTTCATAGATGTGACCTAGTGGAGAAGCGACCGTGACGTGAGACTGTTTTGATAGCAATGGCGGCTCATCGAGGAAGCAAGCGTTAACATTGATGCTGCTATTTCTTCCGTGTTGTCCAATCTACCTAATAATCTACCTAATATTGTTTAATTAAAAGAACATCAGAGAACGGCTCTGAAGGCTTTTGTTGGTAGAAACCATGTTTTCGCCCTTCTCCCGACCGGATTTGGCAAGTTTTGTTTGCTGGTCCGCGTCCGCGTCTGCTGCCCCGGAGCGGTTAGCGGTTAGCGGTTAGCGTGAACCATATTAGGAGGCCTTTAGTCCTCAACGTGGTCGGCCCGGGATCAACTCCGACCCGCAGCGCTTTGCCGCCTGTCTTCCTCCCTCTTCCTGTCAGCTCACTGTCAATAAAACGTGTGCCACTAGAGCCGCAAACACATTTAAAAAAAGTTTTGTTTTTTCCTGCGTCGCTCTCATCAGCGTCACGGGTTAGCTTCGGTGTGAGTGGTTGAAATAGCACGTCGATAAAGATGACAGACAAGTGGCTTATCCAATCATATGCAAGGATTTTTGATAAGGCCCAGCCTTCAAAAAAGGCAATTCTTATGGAGAGGTCCCAGATGGATGTAAGTGGATCTAGGCGGAGCGAAATACATATGGCTAGAGTCAGGTAAACATATCCATGGTGTTGTGGTAAAATCGCTCCAGGATTCACTTCGACCGAGCCAGGACCTAGGTTTTGAGGCGGACCCTAGCTCAATTTTTTTTAGTCCATGTCAGTTTGATTGCGCGTTCATACCTCCCCAAACAAACCAAACTTTCTGAGCAAATGAACCAGAGTCTGATTAAAGCGGACTAAACAGGGCTGCGGTGAACGCACCATGGTCCCTCATGTTAGTTCTAGATCTGTCTCAGGGTCTTCTACCAAAGGTAACTTTACCACCTTGTAAAGGAGGCACCCAGTTGACAATCACCTCACCCGAATGCTTTTGATGGCTATCCCTTTATCACAGACTGACTTCATGGACATGATCTTAAAATGCAGTTGTGGAGAGAAAAATCTAATTTCCCGCCTCCTGGGAGTAAGTCACCCTTAAACAGGGGAGTTCAAGAACCATAGTGTTACATTCAGTAGTGATGGAGCTGAAGATGGATAGACATATCAAAACTTTCATCTAATGAGTGCTTTGCACCACTCTCATGAATAATCAGTTGACGGAAAAGTACGGATTATGACTGAAAGAACTGGATCCCAGAAAAAAAGTGGCTGAAACAAGTTTCTTCTTGGGTGCCTTGGCCTTTCCGCAGTCAGGGTGACAGAGAGGGAGGAGATCTGTCCTCTGGGGGGAGCTTGGAGGTGAGCCTCAGTTTCTCGACACTAAAATAAGTCAGTTAAGTCATGTTTCAGGTAAATATTTCATGTTATTAAAATAAAACTTAAAATTTGGATAAAGTTAAGAGATCAGTTTGATGGCTAATGATGGCTCTCAACACTAGTCAAACACATAGTTTGTAACATGGGTAGTTTCATGATGTGGAGGAGTTTTCTTTATTTGGTTTCCCAGATTATTCCTGTCTTCTTTGTATATTTGGATCGTCTTGTATCTTCTGTTAGTCCATTTCTATAACCATTCATGTTATTAGGCTTTCTCCTGCTGTCTCCCACGCACTGCCTCCTTGCAATCCAGCTCATCCAGTTCACTTGTGTCTGCTCGTTATCCCTCATGCCACTCGCCTGTTTTTCCCCATTATTCAAGCTCCTGTTAGTTCTTGTTTCTTTGCTGAGTTGTCGGTCCTTATTCATGCCTCGGCTGCACAAGTGTTTGGGTTGGCCCTGTTGGATGTCTCATGTCTCCTTTCCCTGCTCTGTAAGTTTTGCTTTTTGTTTCATTAAATATTTCAGCTCACTGTGCTACCTGTCAGTCTAAGCTTTGGTCCAGCGACAGTTTTTAAGATCATGACAGGTAGAGTTAAATGTAATGTTTAAACATAAAAGGACATAGTTAAAAAAGGGGATTTGTGATGGTCGGAGAAAAAAAAAAGGAGAAAGATTGCAGGGAAAAAAAGCAGAAAGGAGAAAACTACATTAGTGATCAAATGAGGCAAAGAATCAATTGTGCAGTGATCTTATACTCTTCTAATGAAGGATGTCAGAGTCGATAGCTAATTCAGATTTTCTGTCCTCCCAGGCCTCGGGGAATACTTTAACAATATTAGTTTGTGGCCGTGCACGCTGACACGCACTGCAGCACACACGATGAAAGTGAGCAAAAAACCTAAAGCAAAGCAGTCCGTGATGTATGGAGAGGCAGGCAGCAAAGAGGAGACGGAACATAAATCGTACTGATAAATGAATTAAAGAAGCAACAACTTCAGTAGGAGAAAAACGAGAAACATATGACATATAAACGGGAAAAAAAATGTTGAACTCTAAAAGGTAAAGGACAGAAAAACACAACATGCACCTCCACAGGCATTTGAGAACCATTCATTCTGTGTAACATCTGACACCTTGAAAAATAATGCAAGATATATTTAGAATGTTTGACCAAATATAGATATAGTTTGTTGGGTCGCAGCTCATCCCAGCAGCTACTAATTATATCAATGACAACTGCTTCATTACATACTAATAAACATTTACTAAAATGGTAAATAGACAGAATTTCTAAAACGCTTTTTTCGTCCTATCGACCGCTCAAAGCAGTTTACACTAGAGTCACATTCACTTACTCGCACGCACACACATTTATACACCAAGATTGGTAGGGAACTTTGTCATAAGTGTCTTACCCAGGGGCACATCGACATGTGGCAGTGGAAGCTAGAATCGAACCCACAACATTTCAACATTTGCAAGAAGACAACCTACTGAACCACAGTCACCGCATGAGATGGTCTTTATGTTAGAATGTCTTAGAATGAATTTGCTCTTGTTTTTAAGTCACATTAGCTTTTTTAATTGAGTCGAATGTTTTAGTTACTCGTATTGTTTGTAAAAAAAAAAATGTTTTTTTTTTTATCAAAACAGGTCTCTCTTGGAAATTATATCTCAGTTGGAGCTCAATGAGAATACCTTTATAAACAAAGGTTAAATAAAAAAATGTGTTTAAAAATAGAGAGTGTAAAACAAAAAGTAAGTGTAAACCTGTCACAGAACTTAATTAGGTGGGCAAGACTGGAAATAATTTAAATGAGCAGAAGTAAAACAGTGACTGTGGTCTTATTTAAAAATCAAGAGAAATCTAAACTAAAGGAGAAAATGACTAAATGTTCGCGAAATGTCATATTTACAACCCAGGACTAGAGGTCTATATAGAGAAGGGCTGGTGTCTTATTGAGATAACGTGAGCACAGTTCTGGATTCTGTGTATCACAGACCTGGTTAACGTCTTACCTGGATGTTTAACCTTTAACTGTTTGGATTTAAAAACATGTTTTTTAAAAAGAGAAAAATATTTTAATAACATAACTGAGCCTAAATACACAAAATGATAATAAAAAGAAATCCCCAAAAGAACAAAGGATGCTCGACTATAATTGTAAATGAAATGGTGGAAGTGTTGAGCCAAAAACTGCAATATGATGGATACTTAAACTTGGTGCTGCCCTACATGAACAACACTGTATTGCCAAAAGTATTTGTTCACCCATCCAAATTATTGGAATCAGGTATTCCAATCACATCCTTGGCCACAGGTGTATAAAATCAAGCACCTAGGCATGCAGACTGTTTTTACAAACATTTGTGAAAGAATGGGTCACTCTCAGGAGCTCAATGAATTCCAGTGTGGGACTGTGATAGGATGCTACCTGTGCATCAAATCCAGTTGGGAAATTTCCTCGCTCCTAAATATTCCACATGGTCAACTATTAGCTGAATCATTAGAAAATGGACGTGTTTGGGAATGACAGCAACTCAGCTAGTGGAAGTGGTAAACTGACGGAGCGGGGTCAGTGGAGGCTGAAGCGCATAGTGCAATGAGGTCGCCAACTTTCTGCATTCTTCAAATTTCATGTGGTCTTCAGATTAGCTCAAGGACAGTGCGCAGAGAGCTTCATGGAACCGGTTTCCATGGTTGAGCAGCTGCATCCAAGCCATACGCCACCAATACATGACCTCAACCCGACTAACCACACACGATGAGCCAGGCCTTCTCGTCCAACATCAGTATGTGACCTCACAAATGTGCTTCTGGAAGAAAGCACATTTGATTCCCATAATCTCGCTCCTAAACAGTGTGGACAGCCTTCCCAGAAGAGTTGAAGCTGTTCTAGACGCAAAGGGTGGACCGACCTCATGTTGAACCCCTATAGATTAGGACTGGGATGTCACTTAAGCTCATATGTGAGTCAAGGAAGGTGAGCGAATAGCTTTGGCAATATAGTGTATGTTTCGTAAGGTAAGCTGAAAGTCAGAGTTTCTAGTATCATTTAAGGTAGATCTCTTTGAATTCATCTGGATTGCCATGGTAATACAGGCAGAATTTATAGCCTGGTCCAGAGGCCTCTGGTTATAAATTCAGAGTTTCAGTTTAAACCCAAATAAATTACATTGAAGTGTGCGTTTATAACCCGACAAAATATTAAATTTTAAGGGGGTATGCTGCAAGGCACCATAGTTGTACCACTAATTATAATTTTTTTAATGTCTGGGTTAGTTAAAGGGGGCATATGCAAAATCAATTTTTATTTTATTTTTCAGACCTTTAAATACATTTTGTTGTGTACCTGGAGTTTCTAGGAATGCAGAAAAGTTGAATGTAGTCTCCCCAGGTACTGCATATATATATATATATATATATATATATATATATATATATATATATATATATATATATATATATATATATATATATATATATCTTTATATTCTGTGTGGGTCCTATTTTTTAACACTTTTTGAACAATTATATCAAAGTATTTGCCACAGACCAGCAACAAGCCAGACATACCGTAGTAATATGGCGCTATCCATTGACGCTTACCTGCCATTCCAGCCTCCTTACTCACTTTTCTGCTGGCTTGGTCCATTCTGGACACGTCTCGGAAGTAATAATTAGGTGAGTCATGCTGCTCGGGCAGACCGTCACTATCAGCTTACCTTCCATGGTGAATGGAAGACAAGCTCTGCTGCAGTCCTTCACCCCACATCACAGCCACATCCAGTTTCTGATCGGTTGTCGCAACAAGACACAAATTCAGATTGTTCAACTCCAGTGACTGTCGCTTTGCATCCATCACAGGTGGGGTGTTGCTGTGACTTGGCTGTAATCGGCAAAATTGTGCCTGATGCATTGTTAGAAACGCATCTGTCGCATCGCTTTGTGTCGCATCGCTCTTGTGTTGCACCTGCACATAGGAGTAACATGTAAATCGACTACTCAGGCCGCCACGTTCCCGTTCGGCGTGAACGTACCTTTAGAGCTAGAGAGTCTGTATAAGTTTATGCGCCTTCATAGGTTTTGGTTTGTGTAATGAAGAGCTTCAGCTGTTCGCTAGATAACTTGCTTGTTGTGTAGTTCATTTTCTACAAAAGGCCGAAGTCCCAGATTCAACTCTCATCATCCATGTGCGTCTCCTTCACGTAATTAGTTAAAGGTTGTCCGAAATCTGCGCCGCAATCCAAAGCTCCTTTCCTACCCAGAATAGGGTTCTTTCTGTTGACCTCATGAAAGGCCAAGAGACGGGAGCTAGGAGCTATAATTAGAACATTTCGGATGCAGCCACTGTCTCCGTCTCTGTTGGAGTGGAACGCTTTGTGACCTAGAGGGGCAGGGTGTGAAATGCTTCATTTGCATTTAAAGAAACGAGTTGCTCTCAGACGAACCTCAGAAATGGGCCAAAAGAGGGGCTTGTGGCGAAACAATGAGGAATTCAGACCCAACCATTGTAGTTTCACTTTATACAGACAACAACTGAATGATTTAAATGTGAAAAGGAAGGCAATAAAAAAGCATTTGTCCCCTTGCAGTCATATCTCGCAAAGAAATCCTGAGTATATTAGAGCTGTTCTGCAATAAGGGGCCCAGGTGTCCAAGGGGAGCAGAAAATAAGACCAAGAGATACAAAGCAATACAACCAAACGACTGCCCATTAAAAAAAAAATGCAACACTGGCGCTCATGTGAGTCATTGGCTTTATGACTTCTCACACCTCCTTCACCCTCATCAGAAACCTAGCTAGTGTTTGGCCACCACTACGTAAACCATCAGCCAGAATATTAGTAACTGCACTGATGATTTTCTTTGTTCACCACTATGGTTTGACCACACATAAACAGAAAACACGAAGCAGTAATGCACGTGAGCTGTGTGGATCAAGGAAGATTTTAAAAACCCCACTGCATGAGGGAGGAGAGCGAGGCAGCAGGGAGGCTGCTATGAAACTGGTATGATCCAAAAGGAAGGCGGAAGGAAGAATTGCAGCAGGTGCTGATGGAGGACTGCAGAGTGTAAAAAAAGAGCTTGAAGGAAAACAGACCGGCAGAAAGAGTATTTACTCTATATGCAGTTTACTGTGAACAAAGAGAGCTGATGGTGCACTTCTACTTCTGATGAGTTTTTTAAGGCTTATAATCAGGTTCATAAATTCAGAGTCAATGAAGGTTGATATAATGACTGTAAGCCTCAGGGTAATGCACTCACTTAATGGTTATTAGCTGTTTATGGCTCAGCATTTCCACCATCTTATTACCAGTTGCTGTCATACTAATTTCTGTTGCTTTTGGTGGAGTATTATAAACAGTTATTATTTTGTGGGAATCATATTGTTCAGACCTGGATGCAAGCCAATTTAAAGTTCAAATCAAATCACTCCAGTGATTATTTGGGATTCTTTATAATCACCACGTTATAAAAGCCATTAATACCATATTTCCTGATTAATGAAACCGAGGCTAAACAAAGGACTAAGAGTCGGCATTGGAGCTCTTGATGGACTACATGTCAAGAAACGGGGACAGGTGGAGCCAGTATTCAGGCCGGACAAAAACAATGATATTTTAAGAAATTTATTAAAGGCTGTCTGGTAAGACAGGGACAGGCAGGCTCAGTGGTCAGAGAACAATCCAAGGTTGGTACACAGTTCAGCAGACAACGCAGGCAGGGATCAGGCAAGCTCAGAAATCCAAAAACAGAAACAGGTCGGGTAAAACAGACATGCAGTCAGAACAGGGCAGGAAAAAACAGGTACAGGGTTCAGGCTGGTTCAGAAATCCCGAGGCAATTGGGTCAGGTCAACAGGCAAACAATACAGAGATCAGGGAATGCTGGACTAGACTCGCCAACAGGCACGGAAAGACAATGATCTGGCCGAGTGCAGGAGACAGAGGCAGGTATAAGTAGAGGAGTGAGCAGGTGAATGGAGTGAAACTAATTACCAGAATGGGTGGAGCTGATCAGGAGGGAAAAAGTGGCTGGAAGAAACCTGAAGCTGATTGGATGGTGACTGGTGAAGGGGAGTGACAGGCAAACAGACAGGATGTTACTGAGATGTGAAACTGAATGACTGGCAGGTGAAAAAACAGATAAACTAAAACAGTTTCAGGACAAACCCAAACTAAAACAGGAACTAAACCTATGACAGAATTGGTTAAATGAAGAGAATCACTAAACCAAAACAGAAACTTAAACTAGACTAATCCAGAACCAAAATAACCATAAAGACCAAACCTGAGCTAGAAAACCAAACTAAGACTAAAAAGAATACAAGCAAATAATAAATACCAGAGCTAATACTAAGACAGGAGAGAGAACTGATAATCAAATAACAAACATAAACCATAACAAAACCCAAATCATGACACTACATTAAACTACATTAATCCGGCTTCTTATTCCTAGTTTAAAGAGGAATAACTGCCTACAGTGAAACATAGTGGTGGCAGTATCATGCTGCAAGATGCTTTTCTGCAACATTTCTGGAGCTAAATACAGGGCGATAGTGGGATAAAAACTGCAAGGGATTGTAAAAGGCTTTAGCCTTCTGTGAATTGATTGCTGGTGGAGGCTTTCAACAGGACTGGGATACAAGATTTAGCTACTACGATGTGTTAGACTGGCCCAGTCCAAATCCAGACCTAAATCCAGCTAAAAATCTCTTGAGCGTTGTTTAGAGGCGCTATATATCCAATGTGACTGAACTTGGGATGTTTTGCAAAAAAAAAATGGAAATAAATTGTACTATCAGGATGTGAAAGGACACATGGCCTAAAGACATGTAGTTGCAACTGAAGCTAAAGGTATATCTTGTATTTATTTACTCAGAGCGCATGAATACAAATGCATGCGACACCATTAAAATCTTTTTTTCATACAAAAAAAAAATTATGCCCTTTTATTTTCACATTTTAATTCTGTCCTACTCTGTGTTGGTCTACTACATAAAATGCTAAAACTCGTAGTTGTAATTTGAAAAGATGTTAAAAATTTGAAACGTATTTGAAATACGTCGTGAAAGTATATATACCTGTTTTATTATGTCTATTGAAATTGCTGGCTATTTTTTTTAAGCAGGAATTAGAAATAAATGTACTATGCTACAAAGTTTAGGTAGATTTATTACTCTGCAGCTGCAAAACCCAGGTCTTGTTGAGGGAAGTGTAGCTTACCGGATTCGTGGCATCTGATGCTACCTCACTACAAGGAGCTTGGACAAATAAAGTCAGCAAAAAGAGCCAGCAGAAAGATGAAATCAAGGGATGTAAATCAAAAAGAAATGGTCCCCACTGAACAACTCAGAAAAGGTCAAGAGGACACAGTAGGAGCATTAATTCTAGAGCTGTGTGGCTGATGGAAAGATCCAGTGCAGAAGGGGTTTCAAGCTGGGTTTTGAGCCCAGAAAGAGGGCAGCAGAGAGAGAGAGAGAGAGAGAGAGAGAGACTATGTGTGTGTGTGTGTGTGTGCTTGCAATCCAAATGAGCAGGTGAAACAGGGAATGTTCCTCTTTCTGTGTCCTGGTACAGTTAAGCCCAATGTTTGTGAATTTTATTGCTGCCGGATTTTTATTGATACGCAGACTGCTCTCAAATACAACAGTGTTTGATCAAGGCTTTTGATTAATATAGTGTATGACGCTATAGCATGAAAATAACATAAGGTCATACAGATAAAAGCAATGTTAGATGAAAAAAAATATATAACCTGCTCTACCGTGTAACAACTTCTTTACTTATGCTAGAATCCAGCATGTGTGTGTTAATGTCATCTAAAACTGCTGACATGTTTGAAGCGTCAGAATCTGGCCGTGTAGATGGCAGAATATGAGGAAGAACCTGGTACGCAAACGTTCAGGTACAGCTATGATCTATAAAAGAAAATTGTGCGCTGTGTGCGTGCACAATAATAAATCTGATTATTTATTTTTTTCCATTTTCTTGGTGTACCCACACTTTTAGTATGGATTCCATGCAAGGTTTTAGAAATGAGGCCCTTGATTATTTATACCTGCATTCCAGGCTTTTTCTCTTCATTTACCACTGTAGCTGTCTGGTCTCCTCTTCTCATTTGTTGGTTCTTCCATTATGCTACCTCTGGTTCTTTCCTTCACTCTTTGCTTATTCTCTGTGTCCTGTCCTCCTTCTGAGTTGTTTTGTTCCCTTTTGAATTGAATATTCTCAACTCAACATGTGACTCCTGAGCTTATGTCTGCAATTTGGTCCAACCACCAACTCCCAGTATATTACACAAGGGGTAATGACCCCCAATCTGTCTTTCTTGGCATAATTACTTTTCTACAATGTGTAAAATAGCTATGTAATACAGCATTAAAATAAACCTTTTGATATTTTAAACATAATGTACTCTTGCTTCATGGTGGGGTAAGTTGAATCACTGGCTCAATATGCCTCAAGGCATTTGGCTCATTTTACACCACACCCACCACGAGCACACATCAAACGAGCAATTGATGTGATGCCGCCTGCCAATCAATCCAGAAGACTCGTCAGTAACTCACCAATCAGCAATCGCAATTTATGTAAAGTGAAATACCTTTTACCAGCAAAAGCTGCAGGACCTTTTACCTCTGACAACATTTACAGCATGAATGCAGTGCTGTCAGAGGTATTATGTTAAACATTGTTAAAAAAGGTTACACGTTGTCAGTGGGGAAACTACAATTAAGATACCCATTATCCAATCCATATTCCTCTCCCAAAACCTAAAAGGAGTCCAGAAAATGTAACACAATGATAAAGGCATGCAGCTAACCTCATGAGCAGCTGAGCACAACAGTGATCAACAGGAGCTACCGCATGCTTGTCTGTATGAAGGTAATTAATTTTGTTCATTATTGCACTGTGTGCTAGATGGTTAAATTAAACAGTAATTTTTTATCACTAGTTCTGCTGTGTTTTATGTGTTCTAAATATATGTATGCTGCAACTTCTGGTTGCATAAGCTGAATCTTTTATTAGCTATGGTCAGTTAACAGGGGTGCCCATTTTGTGCAAAGCATTTAATAGGTAGTGTGACGTAAACTTTATACTCCTTATACAGAATTTCACTGTAAATTCTTGCCATGGATAGCTCGATGGCTGCATGAAAACATCTACTGTAGTAACTATTTTAAGTTACTAAAATATATTTTAAGTTGGGCATAAGTTTAGTATTTAAACTTGAGCTTTAACGTTGATTACCTTTAAATAACTTCACTAACTTGATGTAAAACAAATTTAAAAATTTTTCTACCCTCTTTTCCTTGTGTTAATGTTGGTAGATAAGGCTAAAATGTCTCTGTTAACGCTGTAAGCTTCACGGCCGTCACTACTTCTTTGCTGTCGGGGGTTAGATTGGCCTGGGATACACTTTGCATGAGCAGAGCTATCTTACAGTGGTCATCATTCAAGCGAATCTTTAGCTAAATGGTTCACATGGGTTAATATGCTAGTAAATAATCAACACTTACAATGTATATTCTTAGATCTGGATAAATTACAATAACATTCACATAACAGTCAATTCAGCTGAAATGTAAATACAAATTTTTACTTTGACAAGCAAAAATATGTAAAAGTATATTTATGTAAAGAAAATATACTTACCATATTACCACATGCTTCCATCAGTCACACGGACAGCAAAATGAAGGGTGCTTGGAGAGTTTATGGTCACATGACATCAAATATGTACCATTGCCTATATACAGGAGTTGGGTCAACTTACCCACTGGCTTATCTTACCCCACTCTTACTATAGACCTACCAGTGGCTTGCCTATAAATTAGGTCTCCATGTAGATTCAATGTTGATATAAGGTCTATTTCACAGGGGGGTTCCTGTGGTGGGTTTTATGTTATACCCATTCCCTCAGTGGCTGAGACTCGACGGGAAGAGTATTTGTCTTGCAAGTACAGCTTCCCCAAGGCCGTAACCCAAAGGTGGCGCTACATGTCAGCGGATGAATGTTTCTGCATTCTGAGTCTCATTCTGGGTAAATAAGACTTCCACAGATGAATGTTGATTTCCAGGTATTGAGAGTATTTGAGAGATGTTGCTAAAGCTATATCTGTATGTCTTTATATCCCTAAATCTGGAAAATCCAGGTATATAATCTGATTTGTAGATATAAAAATGTAATTTTTTTTGTTTGATGTTACATTCCTGACAAATGACAAATGCTTATATTATGATTTTTCTCTTTTGTCTTCTGTGTTTCTCAGAGCCTTACAGCAAAATTTTGCTCAAATGTGCAGTTGAATGACAAATTCTAAGTTGAAGTCTGATTTGCAAGAAAACAATGGGTAAGTAAGAATCACAGGCAAATAATCACAATGACGAAACAGTCTGAATTACAACGCTTTAAAGATGCAACAATCTGGTAAGGACGAATAGTCCCACTGGTCCTATTATCACCCCATAATAAGCAGATATGGATTAATTCAATTCAATTATTTAAGGTTAACTGAATTTCAGCCATGAGGATAGCAGTGGTAGTAGCCAGAGAGAACAACCAGGGAACATTGATTTATTGTCTACCGCCAGTGATCATTGAACGAGAGGCAGGGTGCACTCAGGAAAAATTTGAATCTAGCCTAATATGGAACAACAAAAAATATAGTAATAAACAAGCAATTACGTGGTGCAAGGAGAATTTACGGTATCCTTTCTATGTTTTCTGTAGGAGGATTTACATACATGTTACCACTCTGGAAATGGACCTTTAGAAGACGTTTGTCTGTAATCAGAAAAATAAAAAATAAAACTCCAGTGGTGTGTCGTCATCTGTTTATGTACAAAAGAGAGAATCTTTTTTCCTTTGTGACCTTTGCAGATGTGATTGCCGTGACTGAATAAGGCAGCAGAACAATAGAGGCTGATATGTCAGAGTCACATCAGGGGGAGGAGTGTCTTCGTGTGGAGGGCCAGATTTAAGCCTCAGATAGTGATGAAGCAACTCCTTGCCCTGTGTTGCCCTGTTCCTAGCTTTCTCTTTTTTTCCTTTTTAAAGAAACTTTCATTACAACACTTCAAAGATCTGAAACTGTCCATGTTGATTCCTCTGGGACAATGTAAACTTACTGGAAGACAAATAGAGAATTCTTCCTTTGAAATGTGTTATTTTTAACACTTTTAAAACTTATTCAATTTGAGTTAAATGCTTTAATTCTTTGTATTGGTACAATGTATGTAACCATTTTTTTTTTTATTACATCAGGTCTGTCCTGTAAATGAGATACTGGATTTGAATGAGACAACCAGTATAAATAATGATTAAATAAATAAAATTAGATAAGAAACAGTTGTTGATCATCTGGAAGAATGGCAGCTGTCCTGTAGTAAATGAATAATAATGACACCATCAGTTTTCAAAAAATTTAGAAGGGAATGCACATTAAACAATATCAATATTGCTTGGGTTTGAAAAGGTTAATTTGTTCCAGCAGTAAAAACATAAATGAATAAAAAGAATTATTTGTGGTTGCAGTGGTTCCATTATAATTATACATTTTGTGCTTTTATGATTTTTCTTTCTTACAGTTCTGTGTCAGCAGAAGCTTTGTTTTAAGATTGGGTTTTGATCTGAGTGTCCAGACCAAACATGATGAACACAATATTATTAACATCCGAGAGATGATGCTTCCCTTAATGAGCTCATAACTTCAAAACTGCTTTCGGCATTAACTTAGGTGATCTTTGTCCACAATTAATATTTCTCTGATGACTTAAAAGTTTCAAGTGTGGTTAGCAACACAAAAGCAGAAGAAATCTATAAGGTGGCAAATTTCTTTTTTTCATAGCCCTGTTGCACTATGGTGTTACATGTTTTAAGGCACTGGTAATTTTGAAAGCTATATTTATCATGAAATGTATTAACTGTGAACACTATAATCCATAAATAACTCTACGGTCTAATTTACCCAGGTTCATAGCTGCAGTAGAAAAAAAAACAAATGGTTTCTTCTCATCCCACACAGTTCAGGAGGCTTGTCAGCAATCCTCAAAGTTATCACCATCGTTTTAGCAAACCACTACTTTCAAGGCTTAAAAAATAGCAGCTCCTGTGCATGACTCAAAGTAAATCACAACCGTTTACTGAATTGTACAGTGCCTCGTAGAACTCGTTGAACCTTTTGAGACTTTATCATAATAAAATCATGCAAAGGTTTAATGTGACGGGCCAACACAAAATAGTGCAATAGTGAAGAGAAAGGAGAGCGATACATTTATCCCTTCAACAAAAGTCTGAAAAATGTTGTGAATGTATTATGTATTCGTCCCCCTTTACTTTGATACCCTGAAATATAACCTAGTGCAATTAATGGCATCCAGAGGTCACCTGACTGGTAAGTAGAGTCCACCTGTGTCTAATTTAATCTCAATACAACTGTTCTGTTAAAGCCTCAGACGTTTGCTGGGAATCAATGAACAAACAGCATCAGGAAGACCAAGGATAACAGTCAAATATATCCCCTTGGTCATTTCAACAGGGTGAAATGACCTTAGCAGTTTTGGTAATTCTGTAAAATATAAATAAATAGCATACAAAATTTTCAGTAAATATTTATGACTGCTTTCTTTAATGAAAAAAACTTAATGAACAATAAAGTCATAATGCATAATGTTGGGGCCATCCTAAAGCTTTGATTATTCCTCACTGTCAAGTTTTATTATGCAGCTTAAGCAAAAATTCAAACTGAAGAAACTCTATTGCCTACCTCCATCAATCAGGGACTCATCCGCCTCCGACGCAAGCCAATCACCTTTGAACTGCTCCTCCTCGAAGCCAATCAGCATCCTGGGTTCATCTTAAAAAGAACTCCACATCCTCGTCTCGGCCTTCTGCTCAGCGAACAAGCAGTGGCTGAGCCGTGTCCGGTTAGGACTCTGTTGACCGGTTTCAACCCACCTCCATCCCCTTCTCCACCATCGTAGCAAGCTCCGCCCGGCTTTCCTACGGTCCTCCTTCAACCTCATCCCTATCAGAGTGTAATTCCTCCCGGACTCTTATGGAATTCCCAGTCACTCCTTAAAACGGTCCGGCAGAAGACCGCCATGTTGAGCCCGGTTCTGCCAGAGGTTTCTTCCCAAAGGGGAGTTTTTCCTCTCCACAGTCGCTTCATGCTTGCTCTTCATGGACAGTTCATGTAAACCTGTGTTTATCAAGTTGGAAATCTATCTTAAACAGATCATCATATGGACTGAACAAACTTCTCTATCTCCACTCCACCACCAGTTTCAGACCTTGGGGGAAATATCCCTATTCTCACATGCCTGCTTATGCATATTGAAGTATAATTCAGCGTGAATTTTTCCTGCCGAGGTCTGAGCGCCAAACTCTTAAAATATTGTATCAATAAAATTCTTCTAATTGCCTTTTCTTTCTGTGTGAGTTTTTCAGATTGAAATGTAATTACTCAGTTGATTTCTTTTTCAATATACTGTCATTTTATTCATAAAATGCTGACAACCCAGGGTCAAGTCCAGGAAGCAGAGCTGTAGTTTAACACACCTCTCTGCAGCTTCTGTACTATTACCAACCCATTAACCCACGGAGACAGTGTCTTTTCTACGGCAAAAACTAAACAGATTAAAAACTGATTTAAAAGGAGCAAATCATAAAATTCTCATAAAAACCAACACGACCCAACTTGAACCAAAAAATAAAACTATTAAATGTGTTTTTTTTAATATAAGGTCTCTCCCTCCAAAGACTTTGTTAGTTAATGAAGTAACTTTTGATAATCAGATTGATTTATTTTGTCTTACAGAAACGTGGCTACAGGAAGAGAGTATAAATGAGTCAACATTCTGTAATTATTTAAATTTCCACATTCCCAACTATGAGAAGAGGAGGAGGAGTAGCAACCATCTTTCAGTCTGATTTATTTATTAGTCCCAGCCCATTAATAACTACTTTTGAACATTTAAGCCTCAGTTTCCCTCAATCAAACTGTAAAATAATAAAAACCTCTTCTGTTTGTTGTTTTGTATCGTCCACAAGGCCCTTACTCTCAGGTTTTAGATCAGTTCTCAGACTTCTTATCTGATTTAGTGTTAAACACTGACAAGGTTATTATAGAGGGGGATTCCAAAATTCATGTTGATACTGAATGTGACAACCTTAGTGTAGCCTTTAAAACTATCCTAGATTCAATTGGTTTTGCTCAAAATGTGCATAAACCGGCACACTCTTGCCTTCATACTCTGGACCTTGTGCTGACATATGGCAGTATTTCCTCACACTTGACCAATCTGTATGATTTGATTGAATTCGACTTTGTAAAGTGCCTTGAGATGACGTGTTGTGTATTAGTGCTAAATAAAATAAACTTGAATTGAATTATTAACTTTGTCCAGAGGTTCCTAAATGGCTGGTCTCAAAATCCATAATTTTTCAGTGTACTCATTAGTTGCCAACTGATCAACTTCTGCATTTTACTCTTAGTTATTAGTTTATGCTTTCAATTGTGTAGTGAGTAGTTTTAGTGTAAGTGGAGAATTTGTTTGCTCATTCATGTTAAGGGTCATAGCTACAACTTTTTCATCAAAGCTATTAACTTAAAAATAATTCATTCATAGAGCGTCTAGAGCGGTGCAGGTGTGAGACGGCGCTCAGGTGTTGCCAGATCTTTGTATAGCTCCGTGATATCGCTGCCGGAAAGATGGAGAGGGTGGTGAACAACTTGAGCTTGGTTATTGTGAAGATGAGACTTGGTCGGGAACTCACTGAGGCGGTAGCTTGGGTTTGGTCCAGAGGGGAGGTGCTGCGCAGACGTCCGGGTTGTCGGTGCAAGTCCTGGTTCCTTCTCGGTGTTGTGACTGACTGGAGGGTGGACAGGCAGGTGAGCACAGGTAGGAGGGCTAACAGGGTTCTGAAGGTTCAGCTTGGTTCTTGTGGACTGGTCCAGGATGCCTTCGGGTAGCGTGAATGAGGTATCCAGGCTGAGAACAGATGAACGGGTTTCTAAGGCAAAGAGGCAACAGGAACAAGGTTAGTAAAAGCTTTCAGGAAACAACGAGAGATAACAAGGTTAGGTCTGTACCATGCAAGAGCGCAAACGAACTGACGCCCTCCTCCTGGTTCCAGCTCCTTATAAAGGGTGGTAATCAGCACTGATGTATCACACTTGCCCGTCCAGCCCTGCAGAGGAGAAAGAGCAGGGAAACCAGGCCTGCACCTAGACCACAGAGTATGACACCCTCCATATACAAACAGCCTCCACAGTGGAGTGTTTTGAGTCTCGCCTTAAGACCCACTTTTATTCTTTGGCTTTTAACACCGCGTAGTTGTGTGGTCTTCTGGTCCTTTTTATTTTTATTGTTTATTTTTTATTTATTTATTTGTTATGTACATCACATTGTAAACTTTTTCTGTTGTTAAATGTGCTATATAAATAAAGTGGATTGGATTGGATTTATAAGACTTAACATTTATAATCAAACCAATCCCAAATGTATAACAAAGGTTTACATGTATTAGTCCAAAATGATTGGTATACAGGTGTGAAATGGAGGTTGTTTTGGCCACCAGGAAGAAATGAAAAACAAAACATTAACAGTGAAAGTTAATGGAAGCAACTTGGTGAGCTGACCATGTTAAATAAAAAACTTTCTTTCTAGTCATTAAAAACCACCAAAACAGCAAGGTTGATGTCTGGCACAGGGTGTATCTCAAAATAAATAACACTTAAAGAAAACAAGTATTTATCATGCAATTAGGGCAAACCAACCAATTTACAGGATAGAAAGAATAAACACAGGGAAGCTTTATGCTTCAGGGTCTCCAAGGCCAAAAAATAAATAAATAAAACACCTTTCTAACTGTGAAATAATGCAGCTCCCTGTCTAGCCAGAAACAGGAAGAAAAGAGCTTGAACAGAAATGGCAGAGAACCCTGCGAGCTTTCACTGTGGATTGAACACACCTGCCTCTCAGATGTGCACATTCACTCACAGCAGACCAAGGCCAGGAAAAAGGGATGTGACACTGTGAGAGGGCACTCTTTATCCAGTGGCTGAGGAGCTGCATCTCAACTGTGTCATTAAGGCACACCTGAAATAAACGAGGAAAAAGCGCTCTCTCACGAGGCGAGCCCCTGGAGGTCAAAGACTGTAACAGTGTTTTCTGTCATACAGCTTATAGGGTCACTTTAATAAAGACTCAACAATTCGTGGAAGACCTTCCTATTATAGCCAGACGTTGCTTTATGCATTCTGACAACATTGGCACACAGACAAGGTTGGGTATGTAGTTAAAGTTTGAGAAAGGAATTGAGAACGAGGGATAGCAACATCTTTCAGCGTAATTCAAAGCCAGAAACGTCCTTAAAGTTAGTTTTCTGAATTTAAGTAAGCAATGAAGATTGAAGGAACAGTTGTCTATGAATTTAAAGGTTTTTAAAGCATTCATCTGGCCATTTTAAAGGGACTTTGCCGCAGATTTTTGTTGTTGACTATTAGTCTTCACTATTAAATACTACAAGAAATCAATACATTACATTGGGAAAAGAAGCGGCAAAACTACAAATCCTCGACTATTGGACCAGTATTTATTGATATCTGGTGTATTCTTTCCATAGCTATTGGTTGCTGTTTTTTTTTTAAACACAACAATTTAGTAACCAATAACAAGTTGTTGGTTTGTAACCCCAGGGTTCCACTGATAGTGGAAGTGGTGCGGAGGCGCTTTGGTGCTTTCTTCCAGGCACCCTATTCCACTGGGAGTGGTTCAGAGTGGAGTGTCTCTACACAGTTGGACTCAGATCACGTGAGGATTGCGTCATCGCATGGTAGTAGTGTACTTGTAGGCTTTACATCGAACAATAAACCCGTAAAGTGCTTACTTGGTCAGTACTACCTGTGTCTCACATGTCTGCTCTTTATTTAATCACCTTACCTTGTTTTCTTTGGATCTATTTTGGGAAGTGTGTTCAAATATTTAGTTTTTAAGTATTTTTTTTATTCAATGCTCCTTTGTATTCTGGCTGTTGATGAACTGTATGAACAGAATTTGTTATTACATAAATGTGTATAAATGCGATCCAAAGTCTTTTACTTGTGAACTCAACCAGATCCACTTTACTTTTCATCAACCAACCTCCTGCCTAAACGATCTACTCTGCTCCAGATTGACGTGGAGTCGGTGCAGCGAGCAGCAAAAATAGAACAACCGCGTATTAAAGAAGGGGCGAGCATCGGCGCTTCTGGGACACTTCAGAAACGCACCACAGGAGGAACCGCTCTGACTGATCAGAACCTGTGCAACCATTAGCGTGTTTGTAAACACTTTTTGAGTGTGTTGTGAGCACCAGAGATTATAAAGTCTAACAGCAGCTGGGACGACGGACCCTCAGATGCGCTTCTTTGAACATCTAGGATGCTGCAGTCTGTCACTGAAAGAGCACTCCAGCTCTGCGACAGCTCCATGCCTGGGGTGGGAGACATTGTCCATCAGCAATGCAATTTTTCTTACAGTCCTTTTGTCTCCCACTACCTGCATTGAGTCTAGGGGACATCCCGGGACAGAGCTTAGATTTACCCTTGGTTCCACTGATCGTGGAAGTGCCGTGGTGCGGCTGCGCTGTTACCTGACTCCGCCAGATAGATTTGCTCCGCATATCCATCTGGAAACCTTCCGTTGAAGTAATTTTGGGAAGGGGCGAAAATACTGGTCAGCTGATTGGCCTATGTTGGTGATAGACGGGCCAAATAAACCAATCAGATTCGTCGTCGCTCGTAACAGAGCGACGACGAAAACACAACCACAAGCCAAGCTACTCTTGCTGCTGCAGGTAAAGGCTCGTTAGCTCAGCGGAGAAATACTCTGTAATTCCGATAAAACTTGCTCGATAGCCGCGCTAACGCTAGTTTCATCGGCTGAAGCCGCCATGCTCTTTAGACTGAACTGACGCGCTTCCCGTTGCGTCACACCTCAACCCGCCTCAAAGCCAACGCTGATTGGACGTTCGTTTGGTGAACGGCTCCAAATTTTCTTCAACGGAGGGTATCCAGACTGATCTGCGAGTGAAACCTTGAAACCTCGCGAGATCAGGATGGTCTCACGAGGCTAGCTGCGCTGTGCCTTTGCAGCTAATCGCAGAAACTCTAGTCCGGGTGCGTCCCAGTCCAGGAGCTGCCTCCCTCAAAGAACCAGATGTATGCAGGCCAGGTCCTTCGACCGCGAAAAAGAGAAGACCGGGAGAGATCAGTGAATTTACTACAGTCTAGCCTTTACCGGCTGTCCCGCCCTTACCTCAGCGTAACCCCTGTTGCCTAGCAACCGAGAACTGCATGATGCAGCTGAGAAGCCAAACAAATGGAGCCCAAAAAATAATTCTCGTCTGTAAATAACTGCACACCGTTTGTATTTTCCCCTTTACAAATTCATGATGACTCACAATCTTTTGTTTTAAATGTTGTTGTTTTATAATATTTAAATTTTATTGTCATTCATTTATCAATCAAAGTAATTTTATGTTCATATAAAAATATACCACTGAATAAAATTCCCTGATGAGGAATACTATTTGTGTAATTTGTTTGTAAAACCTTTCACGACGTAAATATTTGTCGATCGCATTTGAAGGAGCCTTAGAAAAGGTTGTGAATTGGGATGGCCTCCGTTGCGGTGCTGTGACGTAAACGGCCTATAAATGCGGTTTTGGAAGGATGCAGCCCTTGAATTAAGACACACCCACTATTTCTCAGATGCTACTGATCATTTGTACACGCTTTAGCTACTCTGAGGTGTTTGCTTGCACAATCATTCATATTGCATTGTTTTTTTCTCACACTGTTCTGTAAAAAGGCTGCTGTCTTTCCTCAATCTGAATATTTCTTCCCTTGCTAATAAGTTAATTTTCTTTTGTTTTAGAATGTATTTTTAAATTAGATTATTATTCATATTACTAATCTAGTGTATAACTCTGTCTATGTGTTTTTGCCACTGGCATGCCTGAATATCCCCACTGTGGGACAATAAAGGTATTGCTTTTCTGTTCTATTCTATTCTCTATTGTGTGGAAAGGATAGATTTCGAAATATCCAACTTTTTAACAGAAGCGTGGCTTCATCCCAAATGTCTCATGAGGAGCTCATAATCCCGATAATCAAGACAACTTGGCTTGATCTATTTTATGAATCACTGATGCAATCTCAACACATTGCATGTCTCCAGTGTGAACCAACTGTTAAGAGGTTCCACCTTTTTTATGATTTTGGCATGTTATCTGATTTCATAGTGCTACTTTTAATCATAGTGTGTTCGCATGTCAGTGCAGCCACTTTAATTCTGAGTAATGCACTACTTTCATTAGCTGACAGTGGGTGCATTCATCAGAAGCCCATTCTACCATGCAGACGTTTCTCTTCATGCTCGTTCACAACCTCCACTGCGGAAGTAACAGCAGGAGACAATCTGAATATCCATTAAGTGAAATGTCACATTCTCTTATGACTAAACTCTGTTCCCCACTCTTTTTTTTCCAAATGAAAATCATTTTTCAACATTACTTTTCATGTCAGTGAAACAGAAGACCAGAAATGACAAGTGACTGTTTTGCATCACTAAAGAGATTTAAGAGAAGCTTTTTGATTAAAATTGTACACACTTTGGGCAGAGGTTTACAAAAACTCACTATTGGCAATATTGCCACAATATTCTTTGTCTTTTAACAATTTATTACCACCATTCTTTATTAGACTGGAATGATTATACCACATGCAACTTTACTGAGTTATTAAAAAATAGAATGGGGTGCACAAGTTTATATTTGTTGCTTTCTCTGTTCCACATAAGGCCAAAATGATCATTACAGGTTAAAATATCTACATACTTCCCCACTAGGATTTAGACAACTGTTGCCTAGAAAGTTGCAGAGAAACCACATTTCGCTATTTTGTAATCATTAACACGTTTTTGACCTAATTCTGGATGGATAATTGATCACCCTGATCAGAATAGGTAGAGCTCATTTTTAATCGGCACAGACCGAGCTTTGCACATATGTTCAACAGGATCGAAGTCAGGGTAATTCTGGCTTTCCCAAAAAAGTTTTGATGCTTGTTTGGAATCATTGTCTAGTTAGAACTTCATGTTTTGTCCAAGATTCAACCATTAGTTGGTAGTTTAAGTTGAGGTTGAAACAACTTAGTAAATCCAAGTAAATCCTTCTTCTTTATCATTTAATTTTCTTTGTGTAATGTAACAGTACCACTGACTGCCAAAAACAACCTTAACATGTTACTGCCACCACGGTGCTTGTGAGTTGGTACATTTATCTCGAATTTGAAACCTCACCTTGACTTCTTCAAACATTCCTTTTGTCATTGTGGCCAAATCTGTCAATATTTGTCTTATCTGACGATAAAACCCTTCTCCAGAAGATACTTGGTTTATCCATGTGGTTGGCTGCAAATATCGTTGTTTTTTTGTTTTTTTTTCAAGTTATCAGCTTCTTTTTTCCATGACAATTATAAAAAGGTTTCAGTGTGAAGTGTTACACAAATTAACAAAAACGTAAACGTAAACATCTATCTTAAATTTCTCTAAGTTTAGACGGGGATAAGCATTTTAAAAGCAGACATTTCCTTGTTTAAAGGAGCCTTTAAACATGACTGCCAGATTAATTAGATGAGAAAGATTTGGTGTAAAATAAATAAATAAATAAAAAAGCCCAATGATGTTCTGTCAAACAACCCAAACCAGCTGTGTCTGCCTGCCGCCCGACAATCCAAGGTGGAAGTCCTTGGAATTGATGATAAGAGCAGAAAAGCCAGCAGTGCTGTTGTTTTACTCTCTAATATAAGCCTAGCTACTGGCTCTATTGCTCAGTCCCTCTCTCAAAGCACACCATATTATGTGCCTCCCCACCTGAGTGGCATGCATAGCCTCACCCCCTTTTTTTCATCCATAAAATACAGCTCACCGGTGGGCCATTGAGGGTTAACGAGCCAATTGGTTTTAGCCGAAGCTAACTGTTAAGGGGTTAAAAAGATTCCTCTTTTAAATCCTGCTAAATGTGACAACAGCACCACCTGCTGTTTTGGTCTGTGTCTGCAGTCAGTACTCTGAGTACGATGAGACTCTCCATAAACCTGAGCAGCTTCACTGCATTGATATAACACAGCCATAGTTATAATTCTGATAAACTCCTACAAGAGTATAAAACTTAGTGTAGCTGTAGTTTGTCTTTAAGATCAATGGATTGATATTATTTTCGCCATGTTTTAAGATCTTCTATTATAAGTCTTTGAATGTTGTTGCTGCTTAGGTCACGGCTAATTAAAAGCAACAAGTGCCGTCTTTCCAGAAAAAGAGTGTGCTGTGTTTAGCTTCAATTCAATTCAATTCAATTTTATTTATATAGCGCCAAATCATGAAACATGTCATCTCAAGGCACTTTACAAAATCAAGTTCAATCATATTATATAGATTGGGTCAGATTATACAGATTGGTCAAAAATGTCCTATATAAGGAAACCAGTTGATTGCATCAAAGTCCCGACAAGCAGCATTCACTCCTGGGGAACCGTAGAGCCACATGGAGAGTCGTCTGCATTGTCCATGGCTTTGCTCATCTTTTGTTTTGACTGAAGGGATGCGTCAGGCTGAAAACCTTTTGTATGGTTCTTAAAATATTCTAGTTAATATTGTCATGGTTGAGTTTTGGTTTGGCTTTGTTTTTCTGTTATTTTCATTTTTTCATCTCTTTTGGGTTAGGTTTGACTTTATTTATTGTTAGTTTTCAGTCATCAGTTATTTCCTGTCAATTTTCACTTCACCTCCTCAGCAGTCAGTCACACCTGTTATCATTTACCAGTTAATTAGTCAGACCCTTGTTTCACCTGTGAAGTGCTCTATTTAAACCTCCCTCTGCCTTCAGTTCAGCACTGGGCCGTCATCAGTCCACACCTCTCCATGCCAGTCCCTGTTTGTGCCCTGGAAGAATTGTTTTTCTTGTTTAAAGTTAGTCCTGCCAGTTTTCTATAGACTCTTACTTTGCTGTTTGTCCCTGGAGAAGTTCTGCTCTGTGTCCTGGTGTCTCCAGAGAACTGCTAACTGGACTAGCCATCCTGGAAAGGCTCTGCTCTGTGCCCTGTTGTCTCTCAAGTTCTGCTAACCTGACTAGCCGCCCTGGAGAAGCTCAGCTCTGTGCCCTGGTGTCTCTCAAGTTCTGCTAACCTGACTAGCCGCCCTCGAGAAGCTCAGCTCTGTGTCCTGGTGTCTCTCAAGTTCTGCTAACCTGACTAGCCGCCCTCGAGAAGCTCAGCTCTGTGTCCTGGTGTCTGCAAACGAACTGCTAACCTGCTGTGGCTACTGGGGCTGCTAGCCGAGCAGAACTGAGCATTTGCGGCTGCCTGGAAAGTCGTGACTCTCTTTCACGCCGGGCCGTCAGCTCCTGCCATCACATTCATCCCTGACCTTCTGCAGTCCTGAACCTCCGGTCTTCATCAATCACCACCCAGCATACTTCCTTAAATAAAGACTCAAACTTTTAGTCCCGTGTGTGCGTCCTGAGTTCATCGGTAAACAAAACCTTGACAAATATAAATGTGGCAAAGTTAAATTCTAGTTGTTTTAAACCTTTGTTAAAATAAAATATATTTTGTTCTTCAAAGGAGGGCACAACAAAATCCATTTCAGAAGTGCAGTGGGCCATGCGGCTTTTCTTAACAAGAAGTCTACACTCTGCTGTCCACCATCAAAGCTTTGTTCTATTGATCTGAAACACAAAACCCGCATCTTGGTGCATCTAGCAAAATAAAACACAGACGTTTCATGTGCAGAAGTGATATTTAAATTAGCCAGCAGTTACTGACAACTACAGAAATGATAAAACAACAAAACAGTTAAGTATAGTCCGATATTTTAAGGTCGGTAGGTATGCTGCTCCATTTCCCATCCCCCGTCTGCCTACAAACATTAGGTCAGTAATAACCAATTATGCTTTGCCCCAGACCTCACAATGGTTATATTTCTCTTTGTATTTAGTAGTTAAAGCCAGTGAATAACGCTTAAAAGTTATGGATAAATCCCTTTAAAGTATCCTAAGAGACAACCATTCATTCACGCTCTATCACTTATTTCTGTAAAAGTTCAGAAATATTCAGGAAAAGTTTTTGGCCTTGAAGGCTTGAAGCAGCCAAAGGATGTTGTTAGACTTTACCACCCTCCATTGCTTTCATTAACCTTGTCTGTTTAGTCATTTCTATTTGAAAACAAAAACACCTTTAAGATGCTTCTGTGTTTTCATTCTATCACACTTTTATTTGTAAAAAGAATGTTTGTTCTTTAAAAATGATTTAAAAAAATTATAAGACATTTATAGGAAAATGTGCAAGTTGTCTTTTTTTAAAAAGGTCATGTAAGATTTGTGGCTCTGAACGATTTTTATTTAGCTGGGCTGATGGGAAAAGTGCCAAAGGGACAAATTCTGAAAAATATGCAGGGATAAGAATAATTTTTTTCTCAGATTCTGTACGTGAGCAGGTTAGATTCAATGCCGTAAAGCAGACTCTCTGAATTAACACACTGGATATCATGGATGATTCAAATATATCATAATGTGGTATGAAAAACAAAACAATATATCCCACTGTCAAACTGACATGTCGTTTAAAGCATTGAAACATGCACAATACAGCTAGTTAAAAAAGAAAATGTATTTTTAGAGGCCAAGATATTCTAAATATAAAGAACTTAATTGTTTCCAATCATCCTTTATCATGTTAACCTGAACCCCAAAGCATTCCAGTTTCACAGCCACTGTGTGGAAATCCATTTTATGTCCACGTTTCCTGTTATTTTCCAACAGGCAATGTTTAATTGTAGATTCATCTTCATCTTTGTCAGTGTGATGAGATCACTTTGCAAAAAATAACAACAGGTTCTCGTCTAAGAGCACATAATAATATGGATGTGATTAAAAAAAAATCTCACTCTATCAACCCTACGTTACTTCATCCATTTGCGTTGCCATTATTCTCGCTCTGCCATAAACTTATAAACTAATGCTGTCACTTAGCAACAAGGTGCACGCACAACAGAGTCATCGAGCTTTCTAGTTACGCTTGGCAGACGTTTCATAAAACATTTAAAGTCAAAGTCTGTCAGGCATCGGTTTTAGTTTGCAGATGTTGACATTTATACGCTTGTACAAAAGGCAGGGAGATGAGCCGAATGCAGACTTTAGAGACAGACAGGTGCAATAAACAAAACTATCTTATATTTCCTTTAAATTTGACCAGATAAACAGATGTCAAAGGAGAAACCTGCGATAAGCAGCAACTAAGAAACAATAAAGCAGAATAAAACTACCACAAAAGAGAGAAATGGAAACAGACAGGCAGGAAGGGTTAGTGTTTGGCCCAATCTGTCATCATTGCAGATTTAGACACTATTAATCCATCATCTCCCAAACTGTGTGAGCGTTGATTGAGAACGGTCTGTTAGCAGCATGCAAGAGATTAATACAAATCGGCAAAATAAACCTAAAATAGATGCAAAAGGGGGAAAAAACGGCAAGATAACAAGTTGTATGGAGAATAAACAGCCTGTTCATCTTCATTTTTGAGAGCTTGCTTTCTTTCCAAATGACATGAGCGTCACAAAAAAAACATAACCATCTGGCAATGGAAACAAGGTGCTGCCTGGAAAATTAGAGCAGACGTACATATCCATTTAAAGCCGCAAACAGCTCTTATGGTTGTAATGTGATTGCACCTAAGAGGCTCTTAAAGAACGTGATAGACTAACTCAAAGTAGAGCATAATTGTAAAGTGGAATGGAAACAAGAAAAGGGCTTTCGATTTGATTTTTACAAATAAGAATCTGAAAAAGCGTGGCGTGCATTTGTATTCAGCCCTAGTGAGTCAACACTTTTTCAGAACCACCTTTGCAGTAAATACAAGCTAAAAGACTTTGGGGTCATGTCTTCATCAGCTTCACAAATGCATACAATTTTATTTAATCTGTTCTTCTTTGCGAAGATGCAAAAGTTATTGAATTTCTAAGTCTTACCATAGTTTTATAGTTGTATCTAGGTCTGGACTTTGACTTGAAATTGAACAAACTCTTTCTGCCACGATCCCCAGGTATTACGCTTGTTGGTATTTATCCGTTATGCTCCGTGCTGCAAACAACCCAAATTACATTATTTTTAAACCAAACCTTTCCCACCTGGCGCTGCATATGACCACCACCGGTACTTTGTTACCAGAGCCGGCAGCTACACATCCAGGGCTCTGGGTGTCTGGTAAAACGGCAAACGCGCTAGGTGTAGCAGCAGACCTGTCTTCTGAAGCTGTGGTTTTACGGTCAGCTGTAGTTTCCTAAACTTTCACTGGCATTGTACCAAAAATATCTCCTATTTTGCGACGTTTTACTGACCACAGCGGATGCTCTAAGGTCAGCCGGAGACTTCGTCCAGCACAATGACTGATGAAGTCACTTCTTCTGGAATATTTGGAGCAGGGGTGAGATGAAGTTTCTTTCCAATCTATTTTTACTCGGTTGATAAACCTCTCGTGTTAGCTGTAATATACCAATGGCAAGTGGAAATAAATCCAGAGAGTGTGTGTTCGAACCTCAGAACAAAAGAAAAATAAATATTCAGTAGCCGACTTTTAATTACAACATCTATGGCAGCCACATTTATCATTGCTCAGGGACCACAGCCTCTGAGAAAGCAATACGTTCTGGTGTCTAAAAATGGTTGAACTTGTATCACGTGACGCAAATCGGTTGTGTGATCAGGGGAGTGCTGGTGATTTATGTGTACGCGTGTGTGATGGCTGGTGGTATTGCGAGTATTGCCTGATGGGCCCGACCAATTCTTTTTTTTCCTTGATGCATGCCACATGGTTTAGATTTTTATTTGTAAAATGGTTTGGTAGCCAAACATCCTTTCTTTCCATTTCACAAATACGTACTGCTTTGCATAAAATCCCCTCCAAAAATATGCAGAGGTTGGTGGCTGTCCTGTGACAAATTGTGGAAAAGTTCAGTAGACCTGAATACTTCTTTTGCAAAGCTTTGCAAGTCTCTGCTCTTTAGATGCAGCTTCATGTTTATTGAGTTTCTTTTGCAAAACTCACTGCTAAGAAGCATGAGGAACTAAGGTAAATGACCCATGTTGAAAGATCACAGGTTGCAGCCCTGTAATCTGGAAACAGGAATATAAATCTTACACATATTTAAAGCATTTAATATGTTATATCAATTGATATGGATTTTTGTGGCACATAGGATGCTTCTAATATGAGTATTTACAGCTCGCTGACCTAGTAAAAGTCAAAACTGGGAAAAATGGATGGAATCAATTCTTCTTTTGAGGAGGTTTTCTTTTTTGTGTGTATGCTGTCTGGTAATGTGGCATTAAGAATTGTCTTAATGGCAAAAAGAGCCCAACAGATTTTACTTTCACAAATGGAGCCTTACTGCTTTCGCCATAGTGCTCCACTTGATTTATATATGCAAGAAGCTTTATTAGATTTTATTCCGGGACTATTTCATGTTCAATGGACACTGAAATGGGAAGGTAAAAGAGGGGTAAAAAAGGAGGGAAACAGATGAGACAAAATACTAAAAGGGAGAAAAGGTGATCTAGAAAGAGGAGAGGAAAGGAGAGAGCAATATAACATCCTCTGCTTCTTCCATCTGCAAAGAGATATAAAAAAGAACAGCAAAACCAACCAGTAAGGTATTACTGTACAGGTACAAACAACCAACGCCTTGATACCATGTAGAAATGAAAAGGAAAAAAAAAACGCAGAACTTAAATTATCGACTGGCAGCAAACACAAAACGCCGTCCTCTCTCTGCGTGCCGTCATCCTTTTACCGGCGCCGTGCAGTCGGCCGTCAACCTGAACCGGTGACAAGCACTGATGCGCATGACATGCCCGCACCCCGCTGTCGCCACCACTTACGCGCAGAGCTGCAACACTTTTCATTGTGGTTCATACAGGCAGGTGCATTTAAATCTAAAGATGCGGTTTTAGCGCGTATTCAGACTGGAACAGGGAAACCGGCAACCGGCGGTGGGGCTGCGGGGAGCTGAGTTGTGTTGCTGTGGGCGTGTTTACATGCTGAATAAAACCGCTGTGAAACAATCAGGAAATAACTTTTTATTTATCTGATTGATAACATATGGGGCGCTCTGTTATTGTTACTCTGTGCACCTCTACCAAAGTCTCTCTCTCTTTCGTCATCGGACACAAATCTAATTAAACTTCTTCGTTTTTCTATTTTGCGGCATAAATTGTGAGTCAGAAGCTGGTACGTGAAATAAATAAAGTGAGACCACACACAGGTAGGTTATCAGAGTTATCAGGTAAATCCACCTGGATGGTCTCTGCTTCAGAGACGTTTCAGGTTGTGGAGGTGTGGCCGATCTGAGCGTCTCTCTGTCGCTCCACGCTGAGCCACCCATGCACCTGAAAATCCTCAGGATTCTGTTGTGGATGTTGTGTGTAACTTTATGGTAATTTAATTCAAATGATGTTCTAATTTTATTTCCATAACCTTTGTTATGATGGTTGTGTTGTTGTAACTGCAACAGATTTTTTTTTTTTTTTTGCGTCAACCCAGTCGGGACACTGAAGGGGGTGGCGTGGCTAAAAACGTTTGGGAACCACTGTTTTAAATATTAAATTATTAAAACATTTTAGATGATACAAGATAGCCATAATATTCATAGGATTACATTTTGAAAATGAACGAACTAAAATAAAATACATTTTATTTAAATACTCATCAATTATTTTCAAAAGCTGAGCAGCATCAGAGGGATCAAAGAAACACTTGCGGCTCCAGACCCGCGGGTTGCCAACCCCTGCGCTAGGGGAACCAAAACCCCGGACACCTTTGCTCAGGGGACCCCCAGAGCAAAGGTGTCCAAGAGGGGCCAATACAGGGAAAGCTGCCCCCCACCCCACCCCACCTGAGGGAAGAGGAGAGATGGGCCCCAGGAAACCCCCCAGCAGCCATAATGGCGAAGAGAAGGTTTTCTAAGATAAACTCGGTCTGTGAGCTGATGTGTAGCACTAAGACTTTATGGGGTCCATTTGTTTCATACATATCTGCTGGAAAATGGATTTGTTGGTAATTAGAATTTCTGTAAATTAGCAACCTCTCAAGCATCATAACATAAGGCACTGATGCATCTATGTTAACACGTTAAATAAGCTGTTTTCTTCATGTTGGAAAAGTAAACCGCATCATTCCTAAAAATAAACGACAAGAATGACACCCCAGTTGGGTGTTGGAGAGAGGCTCTGCATTTTTCACCATCATCATATCAAACAGCAGCAGAAGCATCGCCTTCGAACTCGCAGGGCAGAAACTGTCATGGATGAGCAGAGAGCACTGATTGCTTCCATTTATACATCCATACTTAACAGACTGGTGGATTTCTGCTGCAGAGAGATCAATACGTCATGTGAGTGTCGGAGTGGTCTCAAACTGGGCTGCCTGATCACAACAGTGAATGTTGGTAGAAAACCAATTTAATCTGAAATAACATGTTGGGCTTTATGTAGCTGTGCCTTTGAAGTAAGATTTAGCTTCTGTTTTGGAGGAACTTTGCATGGCGTTTTACTTAAGACAGAATCAGCAAAGCAAAACTAATTAATAAACATGCTGTCAAAGCCAGTCTGAATGCAATAAATCTACTGGACAGTTTTGTTTTTTTTTTTTTTTACTTTTATCAAAGACCTAGTTTAATTAACATTATATTTTATAGAGTAATTATCATTTAAAATTATATAATAATACATGATTAGTACCCGTGAACTAGAAGGCAGACACAGTTTTAATTCAGTTTTATCCGTCTGAAAGAGGGGAAAATTAAATACCAATACTACTACTACTAATAATAATAATAACAATAATAATAATTTGGAATAATAACAATAAATAATAATTTTGTATTTCATGTCTTTTACATAAAATAAATTTCACATTGAATATTTTAGAAAATTACAACCTTTAATTTGAGTACCTTCATACTGAGAGAAAAAGACCAATGTTAAAAATGTGTTTCGGGAGATTAGATATTAATTTAAAACTTTATTTAAATTCAGAAGTTTGCATACACAAAAAATAATATGTATTTACCAATTAGGGAAATGCCAAATGTTGAGGTCATGATCCTGTAAGAGTGATTCCTTTCAGCTTATCCCCTAACCAGGGTTCACTACAGCAAGCCATTATAACTTGCAAGTTGCAACTTCATTACAAGTTAAATGTTAGAAGTTACATGGCGGCGTGCCTGTGGGTGTATTTCAAGGCAACGCCTCAAACACAGTTGTTTCCTTTTGTGACACAATGGAAAAATCTAAATAATTCAGGCGAGATATCATGAGTATAACCATGAGCCTCCACAAATCCTTGGTTCATCCTTGGGTACAACTTACAGATGGCTGAAGGTGCCAGATTCATCTCTTCAAGCAATTATACACAGGAACAAACAGCACGGAAACATCCATGCTGTTCTGTATCCCAAAGATTAACCTGTTTTTGTGAGAAATGTGTGTATCACCCGGGAGCAAAAGTAAAAGACTTTGAGGGAATGCTGGCTGCAGCTGCCAGCAACGTCCAGTTATCCAAGTTGCGGCAAGTAACTGAATTTAGACAGCTGACTGGTTTGAGTTGTCAACTTTGTCCCAATTAGTCATTCTGAGCAATCATAGGGTGGCAACAGAAAAATCCAGCTTCTTTTTAACAGAAGACACAAGCTCATTGCTGCCACATTTATTGACATCCCTACATCCCTGACAAAGCTTATAGTTAGGGTGGCTCATGTTACCCTGAGCTACCTCTATAATTATGCTGCTATAGGCTTAGGCTACTGGAGGACATCAGGGCCTATTTTTCTCACTACTGATTTCTACTGTTCTCCAGATTTGCATTGCATTGCATTGAAATGACTGTTGTCATTTCAGCTTTTAACTTTTTGCTCTCTCTCTTTTCTTCTTCATAGTAGGTACACCTGGTCTGGCGTTCTGTTAGCTGTGACATCATCCAGGGAAGACAGATAACCTGCTACTACCATAGAACAGATTACTGGATCAATGTGTGCTTCTGTGCTTGTTTGTCTCTCTTGTTGTGTCTCTGCTCTGTCTTCTGTAACTCCAGTCGGTCGAGGCAGATGACCGTTCACTCTGAGCCTGGTTCTGCTGGAGGTTTTTCCTTCCCGTTAATGGGGAGTATTTATTTCCACTGTCGCTTCATGCTTGGTCAGTATGAGGGATTGCTGCAAAGCCATGTACAATGCAGACGACTCTCCCTGTGGCTTAACGCTTCTCTAGGAGGGAATGCTGCTTGTTGGGACTTTGATGCAATCAACTGGGTTCCCTTTTATAGAAAATTTTTGACCAAGCTGTATAACCTGACCTAATCTGTATTATATGATTGAATTTGACTTTGTAAAGTGCCTTGAGATGACATGTTTCATGAATTGGCGCTATATAAATAAAATTAAATTGAAATTGAATTGAATTATATTTATTAGTTTGGGAGGAGTGAGAGTGGGACCGTTAACCATTCCTTCTCAATCTCTTAAGATCGTCCAGAGTCTTGGATCCTCTTTTTTGCTGTTATGAGGAAAGTATGAATAAATCACAAAATGCTTTAGTAACATTGTTTTAAAGACATTGTTAGGGTGCAGTGGTTAGCATCATGGCCTGGCAGCAAAAAGGTCCCAGGTTTGAATTTGAACCTAGGCTCTCTCCCTGCATGGAGTTTGCATGTTCTCCCTGTGGTTCTGGATGTACTTTCTGGATACTCCGGCGTACTCCCACAGTCCAAAACTATAACTGTTACTTTAATTGGCCGGTCTCTCTAACAAACTGCCCTTAGGTGAGAGTGTGTATGTGTGGAGTTATGTATCTCTGTGTTGGGCTTCTTAATGGACTATTGACCTGTCCCTGGTGTACCCCACCTCTCACTGAAGACAGGCACCTACCCGCAGTGACCTTGCAAGTACAAGTCGGTACAGCTAATGAATGCATGAATCTTTGGAATGTACATTACCTTAATTTTTAAAATGTGTCTTTTTCCTTATAATGAATCAATGTTTTCAAATAACTGTTGGATTTTTAAACGTTTTCCTTCAGTATGACACAATGCTACTATAGTTATAGATAAATACATTTTAAGCTTACCTTATCTGCCAGGGGGACCAATAAATGTGAAGGCCACTGCCCAGTTAAAGTGTATTTCAGATGTTGCAGCCATCCAGAACCTTTGACCGACTCAGGTTTGGGACTTATTGGATGCCATGAGAGTTCTTTAAGGGCACATAATCAAATATTAATTCAATATCTCCAACTTCTCTCAACCATACCCCCATGCCCTGAAGAAGAGAGCGTCTAATATAGGGTTGCTAAAAAAAAAAAAAAGGCAGAGACCAATTGTCTATCCAGTTACAGTGACTTTGTTGGCTTTCAGTGCTCTAGTGAAATGTTGTGCATGAAAGCTTTTCTATAATTTGATAATAACCCCAACATTAAAAAATTAGCTTAGAAACTTTGAACTATTTCATCTTTGAGCTGCTCATCTGTTTGCCTTGAAAATGCATTACGGTTTACGCTATTACAAATAAAGACTGAGAATTGCTAAAACAGATATATTTATCTAAAAGAATAGTTTCCGCAAAAACAAACTCAAAATGACTTTCAACTCCCCAAAGTCCACACCATTACACCTAAACTGGAGGCTGTATCACCGCCAAGCCTATTCAGATGTTTCATTATCACATCAATGTGCTACATAAGAATCAGGTCTTCACAAGTCACTCAGGCTCATCAGATTTCCCAGAAGCAGCTGCGGAGCGAGGCTTTTTGATGAGGACTATTTGCAGGAAGGAATTTGGGGGATTTTATGAGATTGTTCACAGATCGAGCCTGCAGCAAGAGGCATCGTTTTATTCACCAGACAGCGAGCAGTCGCAGCAGGCTCAACCCCAGAAAAGCCGATATGTCACGGCTGGTGAAACGTTGCAGCAAAGACGGAGTCGCTTAATAGAGATGAAAGCAAACAGAAAAGCCAAAACAGCAGGCATCCTGCTATGTGGTGATTGCCATTAATCTTCATGCTCTTATGTAACACCATCTCGCTACATTTCATGTTGCTTTTTCTAGAAATAGATCAGTTGCAATTAAAGTATCTTGACCAAGAAACATAGTAAGTTAGGTTTCTTTATTATTCTTATTCTTATTATTATTATTTTAAAAAGTAGATTACATATTTTACTGCTTGAATATGAGGATTTAACTTTTCTGCTAGTGGAGTTTATGTTTTCATGTAAAAAAAAATGCTCATATCAAATGAAAATGTTTCTCTCTACTAAACATAAAACTATTAAGTTTAAAAGACTCCCACAAAAAAGACAAATGAGATTTTTAAAAGCCTTCACATCAGTTCTTCTTTGTTTCACAAAACTAAATTTTTGATTCTGAAATTGCTTTTTATTCATTTTATTTAACATGTTTAATTTTTCCAACAATCTTTTCCTCTTTCTTGGCACCTTGTTAACAATAGACAATTTCTCCTGAAAGATTGCAGACCGTAGCTGAACGCTTATAATATTCTTTGTGCAGCTAAAGTCTTTGGACTGATAACTTCTGTAATTTTATCTACCTAATAGTTTGTAACATCTCCTGTTTCATGGTGGGTCATCTGTCTCTATGGTTAGTTGTGATCTTTGAGAAATTGATCCACTTTCCACTTCTCAGTTTTCCCATCTCAGTTGCTGGGAGATTAATACAAAATGGGGATTGTGTGAATGAGATCATTGTGTTGTGAAAGAACTAGTCCCTGAACCATGTAATAAAATTCTGAAAACTGGGACATGGTCACACACACTTTCCTGGATCTGTAAAAGCAATACACTGATGCTGTGCTTAGTTCTCATTTGAACTTGCCTAACCTCTGAACTTACTGTAATTCACACAATTATAACGTATTCTTAAGGTCTTTCATTTTGGCAGAAGGCTGCTACATGTGCTACATTTGCTCAACTAAAAAATGATTCTGAAAAGCGGTTGTTAAGATGGACCAAATGCAGAGCAGATGAGTGTGACACTTTGAAGATAAATATTTGTTTTTGAAAATACTTATGAAACCAGCATTAAGAAAACTGGAGGACATCTGACAGCTAACAATGAAGCAACTGACACCCATGGGAATCAGGCATGAAGGAAAACTGATGATGGAGAATGGAAGAATCTGGCAGGTGAGGTAACGGACAGGCTTTTAACTACAGGTACGGTTAACTGGGAGCACGACTAATTAGGAAAATGCTTTGTCATTTTCCTTATCAGAGAAACTGAAAGAGGGAGATTAAGGCCCCGTCCACACAGAGACGAGACTAGGTGTATCTGCAAAGGTGTTTCGTAGTTTAGGCTGTCCACATGGATGCGGCGTTTTGGGAACTCATAAACAATCGTTTTTGAAACCGAGTCCTAGAGTTGATGAATTTCAAAACGCTGGTTTCATTTTTCCATGTGTACATGTGAGCCACATCTTTTCTTAAACAATGACATCGCAGCCTTGCCACTCTCTGTGTAGCAAGGCTACGATGAGCCTCACTCTCACAAATAACAACAAAGATGGCGCCGTCTGGTGATGTGGCTTCGTTATGAAAAAGAAAAGTATGTGCAAATTCAGCAATACTTTTACTCAGTTAAACATTTACTTAGGGGCATTATGCACAAGAACTGATCACAGTGATTGTACAATGTTGAAAAACATTTATTCACATTTTTTGGAACTTAAAAACACTGTCCTGCATGACAAAATACGTCAAACAGATAAAAATGAAGAAATGATTTAAAATAAATTTTCCACATCGGCTGATTAAAACACAGCGCCCCTCGTGGACAATATAGGAACTGCAGATTTTCAATTTAACGAAGTACGTTTGTTTCAATAATTGTTTTATCATTCACTTCTTTTATCTCCTCTTTCTTTCACCTTTTCTTTTTTTCTTCTTGTTCTTCCTTTCCTCTCCTACTTTCCCATTGTAGTGTCCATATCATTTGAGATATTCCCCGCATGAATCATAATAAAACTATTCACATTCACAAATCAAGCGGAGCACTATGGCAAAAGCAGTACTGCTCCACTTGTGAAAGTCCAATCTGATGAGCTCTTTCTGGCATTAAGACAACAATTCTTATTGCCACATTGCCAGACGGGACACTACGGAAAAAAAATAAATATTATTATGATTATTTTTTTTTTTGAATAATGATAATCCATTTAGCCAGGGCCGTATGTTTGACACCCCTGTACTACAGCTTTTTCAGTGGTGCTGCGTCCTCTCATGTGGATGCATATTTGTTCTTAATCGTTTATGAAAATTGACCATGTTCATCTCCGTGTAGACTGGTCTAATACACACAGAACAGACACATAGGTAGCTAAACAAGAATACAAAAGAACCAGACAGAACCAGACTAATCCTAACATCAGAATCCAAACCAACACACTGAAGCGAACAAAAATAACTGAAAAACTGAACACAATGAGACACATTTTTTGTATGGGACACCTTTAGTGACAATAATCTACAATCAAAAAAATCTGAATAGAGATCCAAGTACTAAAAGCAATAAGACCCTCGGGTTAAGACAAAGACATTTTTTTTCTACCACTACCCTGAATTCAATGTCAGTGAAATATTCAAGTGAACCTCTGAAAAAAAAAATCACAGAAATATCCAAAGGGAGGCCAAAGTAAAGCATTACACAAATACATATAAACAAAAAATAAACACTGTCAGTTCATGAATTTTTAGCTTCATTCAGGTGGTATTTTCACCTTGGCATATCATTGGGCGCCTCAGGCAAAATCTATTGTTTTGAAAGATTTGTACCTCTGGTAGTGTGAGTCTCAGCGTGACAGGCACTCCGAAAGCCAATTTGTGCTCTCACTACATATGAAAGACGACCTACAACAAACATCAAGCAGTGTCAGATATATTCTGGACAAATCACGGGACTGCTGCTGGGATGTCAAATTATTGTCCCATTTTGCCCAGCTGCGAGCTCTTCCACTGCTTTCTCCTGTTCCTCATCCATCTCTGCATCTCCTCAACACACAAAACCTGCCGTCCATTTATCATTGTACTCCCATCTGTATTGGACTTTTCTGCTGCGATTCTGCTGCAGCAGCAAACCGTGCAGTCTGGCATCTTGTATTGTGCAGTGTGACAGGAGTTCCTTTTAAGATTTCATAATGTCTAGCTTTCACAATGACATTTTCAAATCCTGTCTCACCACTCGGTGTGTGTTGGACTTTAGACAGATTTCCCTTTTGTGGAGCCTATGCTTGAGATGTCAAGCGTTCTTTTAACACTTACAATGAACATGCAATGAGTGGCGGTTATAACATTCCACCATGAAAAGGTTCACCACTTTAAGAAACCAATGCCAGGTCAATTTTCATAGATTTTATTTACATCAACAAAAAATTAATAGAGATTCAATTTGCCATGTAAACCTGTTTGTCTTGGAAGTCCATTGGTGGTCTGTTGGTTAAAATGTTTATTTATTTATTAATTCATCGCAACTGAGTTTGAAGAGTCTCTCAAAAATGTATGACAATAAAGATTACATTCTGCAACAGGTGCATAAAAAAACAAGTCGTCAACAAGTCTCAGTCTCCTTTATTTCATCCAGGGGCTCCTGGAAAAGGCCTCGGCTCTTTCACAGCTTTAACAGGATTTAGGGCAGGGCGTCCAAAATCTGGCCTGGGTGCCATTTGTGGCCTTCTGACAGATCTTGTGGGTCCCCAACACCCAACCTTTAATCTCACCTGCAAGCACAGTCAGTTAAATTAAACAGAGAATAATCTTATTGTTATAGGTGACATTTTTTTTCATTAAATAACAAGGTTTAGGCATCTATCTTGATTTCAAATTAAATAGTACAACAAACATCCAAGAACTTTAACTAAGAAGTAGACTTCACTCTAAAAAATTAGGAATCTGTATTTCTGACTGTTTTTGTGATTTGGAACTACAATCAATTACAAATCCCCTTTCTACAAATCAATTTTGTTCCATTTAATAAAATCTTATAGGGCTCTATATAACAATAAATATAACAATATATATAACCTCTCCAAGACTTCACAAAGTTGGAGCATGCAGGGAAAGTGAGATCTTTGTCCATTCTTCTGCACAATCTCTCCAGATCCGGGGTGTCCGAAGTGCGGCCGTGGGGACTTTTGCATCCCTCGGCCAAAAAGCAAGAATGGTTTGTTGATGCACATTTGAAAAATATTAGGGTGCAATTTTTGCTGATGCAAGGCCTTTCAAAAAAAAAAAAATACAAAGTCAAATCTTCAATAAAGAGGTGCAACACAAAGTGTTCACCTTTTATCAACCATGTTTGCTTTTAATTCAGTTCTAGTAAATAAAACCACAAACATCAAGCGACTTTCACTAAAAAGCTTGGGCATATCCATTTGTTTAACTTGGATAAATAAAGCAAGAGAGAGACATAATCTGTTCTTGCTGCTAAAAGTACAAAATAATATGTAGGCAAAAATAATCAAGCTGAGAAACTGAGGATATTGTATGCTGAGACCAAGTTTATGTTTAAGTTCTAAAATGATTTACATGTCGGTTTTCCACAAAACTCAGACTATTTGGCTTGTCTCAATAAAATACTTTGTTTAGGTTTCTGTCAAGCAGATACTAAAACATTTTCTGCAATTTTAATAGAGATATTGAAAATATTGTGGCCCCCCGAGTACTGCCAATGTAACATTTTTGGCTCAAAAATGTAAAGTTGGACACCTCTTCTTCAAGGGAAAGACTTGCCTGTAAGAGCTAAAGTAAATTTTAATTAACTTTTAAAAAAAATCAGTTCTGAAACCTTTTCAGCAGTTGACAACGCAAACAAATTTCCGCTTATATGTTTTCTTCTACACACAAATAACAGCAAAATGCATTTAGTGATAATTCTGAATACACATTTGTTTTATGATAAATGTGTTCATTCAACATTATACATTTCTGCTGGAAATTACTAAAATAACCATGTGAAACTATTCAAACAATAGCCACTGTAGTTTTAACAACACTTTCAATGAAGCAAACACTGCAGGCAGTTTTCAGTAAGATCCCTAATGCACAAATTAAGTCAGGCAGAATCAAAACATAAGCAGTTTATAGAAGGAGGGCTGGGTCAGCCGAGATCAGTCAAACAGGAAGAGGTATCCCGAACAGCAGGCTAAGGCAGAGTACCAACACACAAGAGTATTAAAAAGAAAACAACAAACCTTCAAAAGAAGAAGCTGAACAGGTTGCTACAGAGATTAAAGATCGGAAAGACCAAGGGAGCAGAAGTGAGCATAAACCCAGAATTGCATCAGATCACAGTCCAAAAAGCACAGCAAATTGTTTTCTTTCTAAATAAAAAAAATCCATTTGCAGCCATGTGGCCATCAGCACAAAGTCTTTAGGGGATTAATTAGAATAGATAAATAGTTTGAAACTATATTAGTTTCCTCTGTCCCATATTCAGACCTAACTTAGTCTAAACTGCAACTTCAGAGGATGCTAACCTTCTAACCAACATCAGACACCACAGAGTCATTTAATTCAGTAATATTTAAAAACAAAAAAACAAAAACAATTGACAGGCTCCATGTTGCAGACCATAAATTTAATGTAGCATGTCTTCCATTATCTCTAATCAATACCTCTCTTCGGCAGTCATTATTGTTGGGATGTAATCAGATGGTGAGAAGAACGGTATAGGATAGGTGTCACTAACTCTCCGTCTCTCTCCATTCTCTTTCCACTGACTCAGCACTCAGCAACACGCAGAAATCAGAGCAGTGTTGCCACGTATGTTCAGAATATGTCATCATAGCGGGTCCAAAAGAGGATTTTTCACCTTTCAAACCTATTTGTTCACCTTCTCAGGAAGGGAAATGAACCACCAGGTATTCGCATACATCCAACAACAGCTTCATAAACACCTCATCAAAAATGCATTAAGACAGCCTCAAGAGCATAATTAAAGATTTCTTAACCCAATGTAAAGACATTATAAAGGCCCTTCAGCACAGTCTCGGTTAGAATAGTGAAGTGTTTGTAGCCGTGCATGAATGAGCATCGTCTACAGTTAAGTGACTCTCTTGATGCCACAGTTGTTTACGTTTCGCTTAAGTTAATCAGTGGGGAGGAAGCAGGCGTTGTTGAATCTTATCATAATTATTAAATCTTTTTTTTTATACTGGCAGTGTGACTGCGGCAAACTCTAAACCTATTTCCATTAGAGACCTGTTAGAACAACCTCTGGCTGCAGATATAGTTCTAAATCATGGAGAGTCCACACCTGAAAAAAAAAGATGACAAACATTATTTTTAGGACACCCTTTAAGAATTATTTAATAATTAGTTCATTGTTGATTTTGTTAGTTATTATATCTTAATAATGTACCACTTTTTTTAAAGTGTCAAATCTCATGTTGAATTCTAAATCCTGGGAAATATCCAGAAATCACATCAGAGCTTTGTAGTTTAGCTCCATAGCTTTTGGGAAACTCTTAATTCTTCAGATTGATTTTATAAAGTTATGAGATTGCTCAATGAACATTAATATAACCTAATGTAGTTCTAACTTTATACTATTCTTAAACCATTCCTGGTTTCTGACCTCGGGTATTCACTTTTCAGACGAAATGTCTCATAGCTCTTTAATCAAAATGCAGTAAAACCATACATAATGGATTAGGAGAGACTCAGATCCATTTTCATGTTCTGGGAGCCTGGTGGGCTGGGGCCCATCCTTTCTGCCAAAAGATGAGTGGCAAGGCGCACACAGGCCAGGTGGCTGATTTTAAATTCACTGTGATACTTGGACAGTGAGTCAGGATAGTCTGGGAGTTAAAGATGGCAGTGAGGGGTTTGGTTGATTAAGCCAAGATGGCAATGTGGTCAAGTTAAAGTCCAGTCTGAGTTTTTGGTTGGATTAGTGAAGTAAACACTGTTGTGCCATTGCGCATGTTTTTAAGTCATTTAATGTTAATACATAATTCTCGGTCTGTAAGGTATTGTCCATCAAATATCAGCTCAAACAGCTGATATCAGGACAATAATTGAAAGGATGATTTGAGCACTGCCGTTCTTTTAACAGCAAACTCTGCACACAAATGAGTGACAAGTTCTCTCCAAATTCAAGAATTTATTAACAGAAATAAAATGAGCATCCAGAGAAAACCACTATATAATGCTGTTTACCTTAATTAACCATATATTTCAATCAACAAATCCTCTCTACTAGGTTAGTGAAACTTAACCTTAAAAAGAAGCTAAGGAACTATGTAAACACAAAATAGCAAAAGGACAAAATAAAATAGTTGAAAACCATCATCAGAATAATTCAGTGGATCCTGGTCACTGCATATCCAAGATACAGAACCAAAGTACATGTTATAGAATATGGAATGAGGCTAAATTAGCTTAACTAATTTAGAAAAACATTTGATATGTGTTCAACCCATTCAAAGTGCAAATTCTGAGTTAAACAAAACATTATTTAAGGAAATAACATTTGAAAGAGTAATTTGCTCAGTAAAAATCAATAACCTTTAGGCCATTTGACTTTGTATTAATGTTTTTTTTTCTCAAGGAAATGATTAAGACTCAAATTGGTAACTTAGGAATCTAGAGGGCACTGTACCGGACGATCGGTCATTAGCTTGATGGGTTAATCCTAAAGTTACACAAACACCATTAAATTGACATTAATGCTATAATAACGCTTGTAGCACTATCAAACGATGGCAGAACTATATAGCATTAGCTTTAAACGTCGTAGTTACGTATACTAGGTGGTCAAACTAAGTTATCCGAGAAGCTAATATCGCTAATGCTAGTGGACATTCGGCTTTAACTTTAGACTTTTAAACCATATTTTGCTGCAATGAGCAGACCCGAAAACACTAACATTAATGTCCCATCGGTGTATAAAACCCTTATGGGTGTAAAACACCCCCAAAACACATCAGCATAGTATGGTTTCAAGAATGCTAGCCTGTTAGCTCCAGGTCTATCTCGGTCAAACATTAAAACACAGTGAAAACACATCAAAAGTAAACCATTGTATACTTTCCCTACTTATTTATCTGCCAAACCTCTGCCTTTGAGTCTGTTCAGTTGACACTGGGCCGTCCGGTTGGAAGAAGTTGGACCAGGGTGAAGCTAGTTCGGGGCAGCAAGCAAGTGGCTAGGTCAGAGGGAAACTCCTCGTGAATCCTGGCCTGGGATGGGCTTTAAATGGGCTCCGATGGACTGAGCTTGGCCTATCGAGCATAGGTACCTCTGCACGGCATTCCTTGCGTGTCTGTGTCCTTAGGCTTCCTGTGAGGGCCTGCACAGGTTGCAGCGGGAGACTTCATATCAACTTTTCTGGTCGCAGGAAACCGCTCTGTGCCGTCTCGATTGAGCTTTCCTGCAACGGCTGAATCACAAAGCTGGTTTCGACATAGGCCGGTTCCTTACTCTGGCGTTTGATTCCGCGGAGGACGGAGTGCAGCTACTTAGCTTCGATCCAGCCTGCATATGTTTGTGGATATCCAAACCCATTCGGACACCGGCAGCTCTGTCTGTCCAATATGAACCACTACTCACGGGGGCCCACGGACAAAGAGGAAGATGAGGAAGAGAGAGCATGAATTTGTTGCAGCAGCCCCTTGCTGTGATTGCAGTCCCTGAGGAGGGAGTGACTCTGCTGCTTCTTATAACAGAGAGTCTGATGCTATTGTGCTCCCAACTTACAGTCTGATTTTAACCCACCTGGCTGAAAGCACCATAGTGAAGTAAACACAAAGAAATCAATGCAAACACAAATACAAGAGGTACAAATGGCTTGGACGAGAGCAGTAAAAATGCTGTATTTGCTGTAAGAAAAGTAAAAGGATGGTTGGAGTGTATAGAATAGATAATAAGTAGACTGAGTGGGACTATATATGTAAAGAAAGTGATGTTCAGGGATGACACTTAGATATTGGTTAATATCTAAGTGCAAGGAGAGATGAACTATAGTGATGTAGGTATGTGTATTTTTAGACTTGGAATAAATGTCCTCTTTAAAATGCTTACAGCTGCATTGAATATTGGAGAATATTGGAAATGTTTCGTGATTGTCACAGATAATGCCGAAAAAGGAACACCACGGCTACTATGACCGCTTGATATTGTTTAATTAGACTTAAAATCTTTCCAGTTTGAAGTAATTTGAAAATAATCACTTGGCCAGATCATGTCAGACAAAAGTAGGAAAAAAAAGTTTTTGAAGATCTTTCATGAAAAGAGGCTGACTACCCAGGTACTGTTAACACATTCTAATATCTGCCTGTTGACAAACAGCCCAGTTTGGGGTAATTTTTTTAAACCGCTTTTCAGTTAAATATGATTATTTAACCCGATGTGCAGGGTCAACTTACCAGCTGAAAATAATGGTTAAAGTCACTAATATCAGGATCCGCAGGATTTGATTATTGAGTGTTAGGTTTCTGGGGATCCAGTAGTTTTAGTTTATTTGTTCTCAACTTATATTATTTATCTGTCTGTTAGATTTGGTTCCTGCCTTAGTTTCCGTTCATGATGATCTTAACTGTTCTCTTAGGTCCTTATTCCTTCATATTTGTTCATTCATTAATATCTGCTAGATTCAGCTTCCCTCCTGTTTCGGTCAGATCATTGCCCTCTCTTTCTCTCTCCTTCAGTCTAATTACTGCTACACTTTCCACCTGTGCTTGATTGCTCCGCCTGCTGTCCCTTTTACTTTCCTCCTCTATAAAGTCAGCCAGCTAAGTCTCACTCAGGGTCAGGTCCTCCGTCATGCTACCCTTCTCTGGTCCCCTCTATTGCCGTGCGCCTGGTCAACCTGTAAGTTTGTTGTTTGTCTTACTTTATTAAATCACACCTCATCTCACCGTGTCGCCTCCGAGTGTCTGTCTACAAACTGGTCCATACCAAACGTGACAACAAATGGCTAATCCTGAAGGTGCGTTCACGCCGATCGCTAACAAGACAGATGGAGCGAGGGATTTACATGTCATCCCTCCCTTCAGGAGTTAATTAACAGTCTGCGATGAAAACGACACATTTTGAGCGATGCGAAGGGGATGTGAGACTAGAGTGAAGCCAAATTTCTCTTGAGTTCAACAATCTGAACGTCTCTGTCAACTTGAGTCGCATTAAGGATCCTCCAGTTATTTCAGCAAGAAAAATGTTTTTATATGTTCCATATTTAGACAGTAAAATCAGGATATATTTCTATTGAGCAATGATGGATTTACTGACCGAAAAGACGCCTGTAGTTTGTGTCCGGGAGGGTGATCCATCATGGCAGACATGCCGTGGTGAGTTGAAGGAACCGGCAAGCGGATAGATTCTCCTCCTTTTTGATGATGCAGTGAAGCGAGCTGGGGGGGCAATTCGTTGCATTGTCAGTGTGAACTGTTTGCAAGAGAGAGGCAAAATGTCAAGTGATCAACGGCAGGTAATCAGCGTGAGAAATTCGCTTTGTTCGGGTTCAGTGTGAACGAACCTTGAGGCTACTAAAGAGTAACCTGATTCTCGCCAGATGTATGTCACTCCGCTTAGCTTCACTCACATACATCTGGGACATCTCCATAGGAATTGCCTTTATTGAAGGCTGGGCCTTATCAAAAATCCTTGCATTTGATTGGATAAGCCACTTGTCTGTCATCTTTATCAACGTGCTATTTCAACCACTCACACCGAAGCTAACCCGTGACGCTGTGAGAGCGACGCAGGAAAAAACAAAACTTTTTATTTATTTTTTTATGTGTTTGCGGCTCTAGTGGCACACGTTTTATTGACAGTGAGCTGACAGGAAAGCGCCGCGGGTCGAAGTCGATCCCGGGCCGACCGCGTTGAGGACTAAAGGCCTCCTAATATGGTTCGCGCTAACCACTAACCACTCCAAACAAAACTTGCCAAATCCGGTCGGGAGAAGGGCGAAAACATCGTTTCCACCAACAAAAGCCTTCAGAGCCGTTCTCTGATGTTCTTTTAATCAAACAATATTAGGTAGATTGGACAACACGGAAGAAATAGCAGCATCAATGTTAACGCTTGCTTCCTCGATGCGAGCCGCCATTGTTGTTGGAATCTCATGGTCGCTTCTCCACTAGCTCATATCCATGAAACTCCCGCCCTGCGTCCTGATTGGCCAGACAATAAAATTGGTTGGAGAAATCACTTTCTATGGGAGATGTCCCAGATAGATGTAAGTGGAGCTAGGCGGAGCGACATACATCTGGCCAGAGTCAGGTTAACTAAAGAGTGGGTTTAAAAGAAGAACTAAAATTTGATTTCAAAACTAATATTTGGCTTAAAATGAATGACTGGTTTGCTCACAGTGTGAAAGTTTAACAAGCCTAGTTCCAGCTTGGACTAACTGCTTAGCAGGACAATTATACCATCTTGCCATGTCGTATTTCATCTTCTGGAAGTTGAACAGTGAAGTTTGATCAGGCCTTTGCATGAGAAACACATGCAGACAGCTATTAGCTTTGCAACCAGTTGTGTATATTTTCCACTACACTGGTTCACTGTCTCAACCTCTGTCCCAACAACATAAATACGATCCTTTAAAACATACATATTTGAAATGATCTTAATATTAGCAAGCATTAGCCATCAATGAAAATATATAGCTGAGCAAAAATAATGCTTCTGGAGTACATGAAAACACAAATTGTATTATGTGTTATATCTTACATAATTACAAACCTTGGAATAAATTAGTCTTTGCTTTTTTAGGCAATGCGATGGCCAACAAGCAATGATAATTGCTTTATTATAGGACATAAATGTAACATCTGTTAAGAGTAAGCAAGCTGAATGTAAAATTGAGTGTTAATAATATTAATTTAGTTATTAATTAAACTCTTTGTTCTACAGCATTTAGGGCTTTTTAATCAGGGCCCGATTCAATGTCTCTTATGGGAAGAATGATTACGCCCTCATAGCATACTCTAATTTATGTCCCCTCTCAGTAATAACCAGCACTGTATATGGGAAGCTACGTGTGAGCAGTTTTGTGGGGGCTTTTCTAATAAAAAGAACAATTATAAAAGCAAGCTGTAACAGATGAGAAACAATAACGGGAAATGACAGAGACAATGAAAGAGTGAAGTGTGCAGAAATCGTAATGAGGGTTAAAGTGTCCACACTGGAACACTGAGCACAGAGTAGGAGGACACATTTCAGATTTCACAGATGAGAGCGTTCTGCAGTTCTGATCAAACAACAGTTAGGATGTTTAAGAGGAAAAGTGCTGATGTAGTCCCAAAAAAAAGTAATTTATATGTAGAAATCTCATTTAAATGTTTCTTTTCTTATGGTGTGCATAACACAAAATTAAGGTAGCCATTTAAAGCTTTGATACAACCATTCTAAAAAGAACCACAAAGTCATCATTCAGGTGTTTCTAAAAAAAAAAACGAGACTCTAGAAATTGCAGTGAATAAGTCAGCAAGTTATAGTTGTGTGTTTTTGCCTTTTTGTAACAGTGTTTCAGGTCAAGAAACTACTTATTTCTCTATCAGGCAAAGATAACGTGAGTAAATACAAAAAGCAGTCTTCTAGTGATGGTTTAATTTAATAAGGGAAAATGCTTTCCAGTTATCTTAATTAATGTTGGTAAACCACATTCCTTTCAAAGCTAATATCAATTTTACAGGCCTGATTACAGTCTGACTTGTAGAATCAAGAAATAATTTGTACAGAAACTGTCTGACAACATTAAAAAGACTAAAATATTATAAAAAGCAATATCTGGCTAACAAAAAAAATAGATGAGAAATCCAAGGACAGATGAGAAACAAAGTAACCAAAATCTATCCATCTGGAAAGGATTATTGCACAATTATAAAGCGTTGGGCCTTCAGAGAACCTCAGTGTCATGTGAGACTTGTACAGGAGGCGAGTGCAGACAAGAGCTTGGGAGCAGCATGGGGAATTGAAGGATACAACAATAACAAAACACAAACTTACAAATTGGGCGGCTCAAGGGGGATTTAACAAGAGAGAGAAGAAGACAAAAAAGATACTGGACAGAATGGGAGAGCTCCAAAGCCCGACCCAAAACGGCTGACCAAAAACAAGTGAGTGGCCCGTCTCGCTTTTAACATCCTGATGGTCCTCAGGATGCCTCGTCAAAAAATGCAATTATGGTAACACATAGTGACAATAAAGATCCTTGATACTTGTCTCTGTAATTCCTGATAAACACGTTGACCTAGAGTACAAATACCCATGTGCTGTCGTTATGGGCCACGTGTCAGCTTTCAGACTGGATGACCGGGGCTCAATTACATTTTCACCTCAACAGTGAGACATTCGCACTTGCACATATTATAGTGATGGTGCGACTTTTCACTTGAGTGTCGCTCTGGTTAAGGGGATAGTTCAGTTTCTTTTCAAGGTGACGCTTTGCGGAGTGTAGTGTACATGAACACTAGTTAATATGACCTCTCATCCACTGTAATTGCTGTTCTCCAGGGCACCTTAAAATGTCCCTATGGGGCTTTTCGTTCTATCCAGAATGACCACTTATTACTTTGCATGGCATCCCAGAATTTCCAAGATATTGTGTTTTTTATTTTTTATTTTTTATTTTTTTATTTACCAGGGCCCCATTTGAGAAAGCTGTATTAGTGGATATTCAGAGTAATTTCTGGGGTAAATTCCTGTATACCCTGGTTTTCCGTTTCAGAAAGCTTGGACGCCTTTACCCTGAGTCAAATTAAATTAATAAATGGCTTCATGAAACAACCTTGCTAACAAGCAGAGTTGTTTGGGCAAACCCTGAGTTTTATCTACTTTTTAGCTGAGATCTGCACAAGGAAGTGTTGGGAAAGGCGTGTCGTTTTCTGGAGGAGCCTCTATGCTGGAGCGCAAATACTTCACAGAAATCTCTGTCGGGAGAGGCTGATCAGACCACGATTAAATGTCTGATCATTTTATGGATTAATATATTTTCAAGCGTTACCATTTTTTCACCGCCATCATTGATTTATCTCAATATTCTCAGGCCGCACATTGCTCTTCTAACCCAATGAGGGGGGTGCTCTCAGTTCTGAACAATTTATTTGTACTGCTCATCATCCTTATGCCAATGGCAGCTTTTTAATAACATAGGTAATGCAGAAAATGTTTCATTCATGTAATGATATTTCATTTCATTCATGTCATTAATGTTACTGTCGCACTACGTTATAGTAGAGTTTAAAGGTGTTTCATAGTCAGAGAGCCACAAGATATAACTTAACCGTATCTGATTAAACTGTATTTCCATACTTCATCTTGATTGGCTGCCACCTCCTTTTAATGCCAGTTGCACCTAGACATGTGCCCCCTCCCTTTTTTGGGTGTTGAATGAGTGCAGTGTGAGAATACAGCTTTAATTCTCCGTCATCTAATCTCACTCATTGATTCACCTTTTCAGACATTCTCTGCTGCTAACTCCCTTTTTCAGCGGTGCCATTGTTTCTTTTTGTTAATTATGGTTCCGTCTCAAGAAATGTGCACTTCGAGGCTTCTTATTTCCTGCCATTGCGATTGGTGAATCGCGTTTTCTGCATTCCACTGCACTGATGAGGGCTTCTTTGTTGCTCGGACTCTCGTTCAACTCAGGGCTCATAGGACACTGAGATTAGTTAGCTGATTGATATCACCTGACCTGAAACCAAAAACTCAGAGTATGACAGCGTGAGGTAGAAATACCAAGAGTAGCTGCTTGCTACTCATGGTAGAACGGCCATTTTTCCTGAAACGGGGCCCTGGACAGTTGCTAGACTGAAGGTATGTAGTCTGAGGGCTTGTCAATTTATGTAATTGTTTTGCCTTAGATAAATAATCTTATTTGGAAATTTAAAAGGTTTTATAAAAATACTATTAAAACATGCACAGTGATGAGATAGTAGATTTTAAAGTAATAGATTGATGACATGTTTGGTCTCTCTGGCCAGATTGTGATATTTCGTTGTTTGCGGAGAGTCAGGCGAAAAATGCAACTTTTGGTGAATTTACTTGACAGAGTCGGCTTTTGGGAAATGGATAAGACAAAAGAACGTCTAATAAGGATTTACAGATGCAGGAAACAACGACAGACGCTGAGGTTCATCACACTGCTAAGCAGAATCATCACTGGAAATCGGTGTCACGGTAGGGAAGCTAGTATTATTATGAATGTCTGAAATGTCAGCTAGCTGTAAGGAGATGAAGTGGTCTGCTCATGCTCTCTTTGTTATTAGAGAACCGGGCTACTGAAAAACCGAGCCGAAGCCACCTCTGGAACTGGGCTGCATTTAGCGCGGTCCGGTTGTGTCTGGCTCGGTTCAGTTCAGTTTGCGTTCCATTTACACTCGATAGTTATCTCGGTTACCGAGCTCAGACTGTTATCGGCACGGTTAAAAAGGGGTATTGTAAACAGGGTAGTAAACTATCACTGTCCTGCCTGTCTAAGTCAGACAGGATCAATCACCATGTGAGACCCTTTTTGCCAAAAAGCATCGTAGTTTCTATTTATTTATTCTGTAAGCCTTGCAAGATTTCAATGTTCCTCCATCTCTTCACTGCCCGAAACAATGAAATGCCCCCACCCCTCTTAATTTGTTTCTTCAGCCGGCTCTGCAATTGCTCATTTCTCTCAAAGTCTATCCATTTTTTTTCTCCTAGACATAACTATGGGCTGAGCTTTTACTGCAACTAACTGTATTTGCTCTCTTTCATTATCTCTACTTGAAAACTGGCTCAGAGCCCATCTGCTTAGCTGTGTATCTTTCCAGGATAAGTGCTTATGTGTTCTTTTTGTGTCTTTTCTGTCCGCTCTCTCTTCTCAAACCCCCTGTCGGTCGTGTTTCTGGTTCTGCTGGAAGTTTCTTCTTGTTAAAGGGGAGTTTTTTTCCTCCTCTGTAGCCATATACATGATCAGTATCAGGGATTGCTGCAAAGCCAAAGACCCTATGCAGACGACTATCCACTGTGGCTCTACGCTCTTTCAGGAGGAGTGAATGCTTATCAAAGACGCGATGCAATCTGCTAGGCTTCCTTAGATAGAACACATTTTAACCAATCTGCCTGTAGGATTGGATTGAACTGACTTTATAAATTGCCTTGAAATTAAATATGTTGTGAACTAGTGCTATATAAACAAAATTTTATTGAAACTGAATTAAATAAAATAAATCCAAAGTGATCACGCCTTGGCTTCATCAGGGCGTGATCTACAGCTCTCACTGGAGCGGTTCGCAGCCGAGTGCGAAGCGGCCGGGATGAAGATCAGTGCCTCCAAATCCGAGACCATGGTCTTGAACCGGAAAAGGGTAGAGTGCCTTCTCCGGGTTGGGGAGGATGTCCTGCCCCTAGTGGAGGAGTTCAAGTATCTTGGGGTCTTGTTCACGAATGAGGGGAAGATGGAGCGGGAGATCGACAGGCGGATTGGTGCAGCGTCTGCTGTGAAGCGGGCGCTGTACCGATCCGTTGTGGTGAAGAGAGAGCTGAGCCAAAAGGCGAAGCTCTCGATTTACCGGTCGATCTACGTTCCTACCCTCATCTATGGTCACGAGCTTTGGGTCGTGACCGAAAGAACGAGATCCCGGATACAAGCGGCTGAAATGAGTTTTCTCCGTAGTGTGTCTGGGCTCTCCCTTAGAGATAGGGTGAGGAGCTCAGTCATCCGGGGAGGACTCAGAGTAGAGCCGCTGCTCCTCCACGTCGAGAGGAGCCAGTTGAGGTGGCTCGGGCATCTGGTCAGGATGCCTCCTGGACGCCTCCCTGGAGAGGTGTTCCGGGCACGTCCCACCGGGAGGAGACCCAGGGGAAGACCCAGGACACGCTGGAGGGACTATGTCTCCCGGCTGGCCTGGGAACGCCTTGGGATTCCTCCTGAGGAGCTGGCCCAAGTGGCTGGGGAGAGGGACGTCTGGGCCTCCCTACTGAAGCTGCTACCCCCGCGACCCGACCCCGGATAAGCGGAAGACAACGGACGGACGGACGAAATCCAAAGTGAAGAACCACTAATATATCCGATGACCTAGGCCACAACACTCTAACAATCTTAGAGGGATCTTCCAGTCAAAACAACCGTTTCTTGTCACAAGGCTTTTCCCTTCATCCAAATGAAGAGAGATGGGAATTTGGGAACCTCACAGGTGGAGACAATGTTTCCTTCAGTTGAATAACTGCCTGAATTTAGTCCACACTAAGGTTATTTGCTTAGTGGTGGCTCTGGTGCTGAAAATGACAGATTAAAGTTTGATCAAAGACTCACTTTCTCCTCACTTTCTATTAAGCCTTTCAGATTAAATAAGACAACACACTCTTTTGGCCACAAATAGATGTAAATACATTTTAATTGTTTAAGACAGTACATTTTGTAGGGTTGAATTAACATTATAATATTATACAGTCTTTCTTGGAAAGCTTTAGGTGTGGGTTTTGGTCTTTCTTCCTGATTAATCATTCGTGAACATACGCTAGCTTGATTAAATACACAAATCTTTATTCAAAACACTTAATTGTTTAAAGTGTTAAATATGTCCTTGTTCTTGTTGTGCAGCACTTTGACATTGACAAATAAATATTAATCCTGACAAATATCTTCTGATTCTTTTATTTGTAATATTGATCCCTCTGTGGATAGGACAATATTTTATCCTTCACATTTAAGTTGAGATTGTGAGACTGATTGATTAGTTGGAGAACTGCCAGTATGGTGTAGCTTAAAGTGGACATTTATGCTTAATATAGTACTGCCACTGCTGCTTTAAAACTGCATCCCAGTCTGGTGTTGGGGGGGCTTCAGTATCTTATCTGCTGAAGAAATTTGGATTCATGTCAATTTACCTACCATCACAACAGTGAAGCTCATTTCCCATGACCATTGCCTTCCTTAGCTCCAGCAGCATGTCATAACATATTGTATTGGGACCAGAGGATGGGAAGGAGGCTGTCAGAAAAGAAAGGCAGAGTGGATAGTGAATAGTATAAATAATTTAGATAATTGACCAAAAGCGTAAAAATACAAATAGGCAGCACAGTGTGAGAAAAATCACTATCATGAAGAGAATGGAAACAATTGGCCTGCATTGCTGTGCAATAACAGGTGCAAGTGTTTACGGTATATCTCTAGCAGCATTGTAGTATCCAGAGACTGAGTTAATTTGCCCATTATGCTCAGCTAGACTATATGAAGAGCATTGGCGAGCATACATTTTCAGGATTTGAAACAGATTCTCAACTGGGACATTCCAAAACATTTTTTTTTTTAGCAGCCTGTTTTCTTTTAGGATTGCCTTGTTTTTAGCTCCATCCATCTCCCCATCAAACCTTCCCAACTTCTTTGTCCCTGCTCAGGAAAAGCATTCCTCACAGCATGATACTGCCACTATCATTTATTATGGTGGGAGGTGGTGTGTTAATGATGTTGTGCAGGACTTTTGGCCACACATAGCATTTTTTGTTTGCAAGCCAAACTGCTAAATTATTCTTATCTAACTACAACACTTTCTTCCATGTGTTTGATGTGTCACTTTGTTTATGGCAAACATGACTACTTATGGTTTTCTGTCAATAATGGCTTCTTGGCACTTTTTCATAAAGGCCAGATTGTGAAGTACTACCAAACAGTTGTCTAATCAATAGATTATCCCAACTGAGCTTTGGAAATCTCCAGCTCCTCAGGCAGGCCTATGTGCTCTGCCCTTTTCTTCCTCAAAAGGCTCATAGCAAGGCTGTTTTTGGGACGTGACTTTAGCTCAGTTTTAAAGTTAATCTCACCCTTTTTATTTATCCTAAGGCCAAGAAAGAAAATATTTTTTCTGCATTGCTTGAATTGGAAAGAATAGGGACTTATAATAGTGGTGACACGCATGAGTGTACTGACAAAGCCTCCTCTAAAGACAATCTCCTATCATTTCAGGGCAAAATGACTTTTTCAGCAAGAAACTATGAAGCTATGAAATACATGGAACTAAGAAAACAGCTGCTTTTTGTAATCTTAAACTGGGAACATACTACACACATTTTTGTGCGGTCAAACAAACCTTTGAATCTTTTTGTCACATCTGGATGCAGTCAGAGTAAACGGATCACTGACTCAACTGCAAACACGTCTTATTGACAGCCAATGAAAAAAAAAAGAACCTAGCACATTACAACTGCTACAAGACAACTTTTTCTTCTGAAAACTTTATTTTAAACAGCAGTGAGCATGATACTAATGGGTAACTAATTAATATATAGTTCTCATGTGACGTCACATATCCAGGCACTCTGTTTCTAACATGTTGGTAGGCAGAAACACAATGGGGCTTGAAAGTATAACGTAACAAGTGCATTGCATTATGGGATATTTTGGCATCTGGAAACCAACTCCTGTTTGTTTACACAGCCTTCATCCACAATCCTGTCTCTATTTTCTGTTCCTGTGTTTTTAAAAAGTGGAAAACATGGTGCAAATGTTCTGTGTCATTAACTGTCACACTCGTTCACATAAGCGCTTCGGGAAAATGAATGATGTCCTTGTTTCTTGAATATTGATTGATTGATTGATTGATTGATTGATTGATTGATTGATTGATTGATTGATTGATTGATTGATTGATTGAACTTTTCTACAATTTGTTACTCGTAACAATAAATTTCAATATACATGGATTACACAATGTAAGTAAGATTTTACTGTTTGTTTCCCTTTCAACAGTGCCACGTATGTAAGAAAAATGCATTCATTGGTTGAACTGGACAGCTTTGCATATTGGTTATACATATGAAAGACTTGCCAAATCCTCTCTTCCAGTTCCAACTTCTTCTGCTATCAACAATTATGTGGTCCCTTTTTATTGGATTAAATGATTTCAAGTTTAAATAAACAAGACACATTTGCAATAAGAGTTCATTAAGCAAATAAGAGCCTCAGTAGTGCATGGGAGATCTGTACACAAGCCCAACTGCCTGACATGTCCTCCTCATGCTGGTCACGCAGCTTGGTCAGACACTGCTGTGGGATGGTATCCCATTCTTCCACCAACACAGTCAGCCATTCTGGTTCTGTTAGGCACTGGCAGAAGCAGCAAGCCCGAGCCGATCCCACAACTGTTCAAAGGGGTTTGGGTCAGGACTGCAGGAATGCCAGTCCATCTTCTCCTCTCCCATTCGCTCAATTTATTCGCTGATAAATCCTGCTCTGTGAGGCTGAGCATTGACAACTTAAAGGACAGAGTTTAGTCCCTTTCAATGTGGAAAATAACATCTTGATATCTCTGCACTGAGATTGCCTCCAGTAATGAAAAGCTTGGTTTAGCCAGTGTGAGCCACACACTTCAAAACTTTCCTCCACCTAAAACTTCTTAGCAGAGAGGACTTTGCAAGTTTTTTGTTGGTGCAATTCCCATATTCTACTTTGCTGCCCAACCCACAAATTCTGATTCAAATAAAACAGTATTTAAGGTTGAAATAAAAGCTGTAAAGGTTAACCGCCAAGAAGGATTTGTCCTATCAGCCTATCTTTCAGGTCCCTGTTAAAAAATAGATTCCCCACGGTATGGTGCTACCACCACAATGTGTCACTATTGGGGTGATACGTTCAGGAGGAGACAGCGGAGATTCTGTTCAGTATTAAGGTGACTTCTAAAAGCAATTGTGTGCACTAGACTTTATTTAGGGTTATCATCCTAAAATCGATTGAATATGTTTTCACATTACATTCTTCAGATTTTTATTTGTGAAAAAAATCTAAGCTATTTACAATCCTCTTTATAATGATGTACTACATTGTGTTGGTCAATCATATTAAATTGTTATCCGCTAAAGTTCATAGTTGAAGTGTTAAGCAATACAGAGAAGTTCAAGAGGTGTGATTACTTTTGCAAGCGGATACCTGATTGTTACAAGGCTGGCTTACCCAGTTTCAATACATGATTTCAGGCAAGCATCAAAGGCCTCCTGTTTATTTATTTTTTTATTTCAGTATCTCAGTTTTGTGCTTCACACTCAGTTTTCACTGCTTCTATTCGATCTCCTGAACAGCTGCACAAGACATTGAATGTGCAATGTTTTGGCCCCCTGAGTGCAGGGCTTAAGTGACAGAAGTGTCAGCCAGTCTGTGCCTTTGTTGGTCACTTGGGACGTTCAAACAACTGTAGGCTGGTTTGGTCTAAAAAGCTTAAAACAAACACACACACACACACACACACACACACACACAAAGCCATTGAATATCTCTTTGAATGGAGTCAGAAGCCTCAACAGTCAATAAAAATCCTCAGCACTTCTTTCCAGGGCAGCGGATTTGTTGTTTATACTGTATCGGAAATCATGCCTGACTCCAAACAATTTAACGTCGATGGAGGCTTTTGAAATGTCTGACCTTGCTTAAAGTCTTCAATTCCCCGTTAACAACACAAAGATCTTTAAAGCTTCAAGTTCAGCCTTTTTGTAAGGTCTATCTTGATCTCCAGGTGCCTGTTTATCGATTCGTTTTTTAAGTTCCTGGATTGTGCCTTTCTTTAGTATTTGTTCTTTTTTACCTTCAGAATTAAGTTATTGGTTTCTGTTCGGTCTCTCTGTGATAGTTTGGAATATTGTTTCTGTTAGGTTTCTGTTTCCTTCCTGTCTGTCTTGTCATAAAAAGGTAGTTCCTACCTCATAATTCTTTCTCGCTCAGTTCCACACCTAATGCCTTCACCTGACACCCATTATAAGTTAATTGCTTTCATCTGGCTCCTGCTGTCCTCTCTGCTCTACTAACTCTACTTAAACTGCCTACCCCTCTCTTTAGTTGTCAGATCCTCCACTGTATTGCCTCCAATTTAATCCCTATGAACGCTACCTCTGTTGCGCTCACCAGTTTGGTCGCCTGCCCCTGTGATTCTGTGAAGTTATCTTCATTAAATCATTATGACTCATAATGTGGCTCCCAATCTCCTGTTTGTATTTCAGTCTGGCTCCAGTCCCCAACATCATGACGATGTCTGATTTGGTGGGAAAAAAATTAAATCTAGTCACAGAATACAAACAATGGATTTTATTGCAAAATAGGAGATGGTGGAATTTCCAGAACACAGGTAAACCCACTCAGAGGCAATTTCAAAACGGTGTCAATAATTTCCTGGTCCTGAGTGAGTGAATCTTTCCTGTCAGTGGGACTCTGGCAGATGACAACACAAGGGGTGGGGGGTGGGGAAGAATCTTTGATTATATCCTTTTTGAAGATGTTCTTGGCAGGAACTCATCAACGTTCATCTAGGTTATATCTTTCCCACTTTACTAGATCCTGAAGACAAAGGCCCCAATGTCTGGATTGGTTAAGGTGTCTGACCGTATTGAGGAAGGCATGGATCTGGAGGTGATGTGAGATTTGACCCAGGTTGCAGAAACTGCAATATAAAAAAGAAGAAAGGTGAGAAGAAAACAGCACAACTATTAACAATGGCGTTTTGTGGAGCTGTGACTGATACTGATAAGAGAAGTTTGTGTAGACGTGTATCGAGAGCCAGGACGGTGGATGAACATCTTGTTGTGAAAGTTATCATACTTACAGTTATTGAAACCCAATAGAATGGATGCTAACCGGTCTTCAATATTTGTTTTTAACTTAGCGTGATCAATAATGCGATGAACAAAAGTTAGCTATCCAATTATCTGTTTTTGTATTATCGCCTCTGTGCCCACCACTGATAACAACAGTCTTTTTTTTTTTTTTTTTTGTCACTGGCATGATCTGCCTGAACTAACCCTACCCTGATGGACACTGGCTCGCAGGCTTTGCTATTGGACAACCACCGGCAGCAGATTTTGCAGGCTTGCTCCTCATCAACATAGGAAGCCCGGAGAAAAGCGCAGAGGTAGTGATGTCTGGCTCAGTCCAACAAAAGAAACCAGCCAGGAGTCCCAATGGTCCAGGGTGTGCCACCAGGGCAGTAGCCAAGGGAAAGAATGATGAAAGGCCCAAAATTAGGATAAGAGAGGATAAGAGCCAGACCTTGAGCTTGGTGAGAAGGTTTTAAACCATTCATGGCTGCAGCAAAACCTCTGAGCAGGCTACAGAGATCTCAGCACATTAAATCAAATATCAAAAAGAGGAAAGATTGGAATAAATAGACTTCATTCTCAAAGATTTGCAGTGATCATTTTTAGCCAGAGTGATATAAGAACTACACGCTCTGTTGTCTTGGTGGGACTTGGTTAACAGGCCCCCCCTCCCCCACAACTACCACAGTAATTGCCAGGCAGACAAACATGATTGATCCAAGTCTATAAGTTATGCTCACTTTGTCTTCACCTGTAGTCATCAGTGTCATCAGTCGGTGTTATCACAACCATTCAAGAAAAAAAGCTTCTCAATTAAGTGTTTTTGTCTGCACTGTGTAATACAATAAAGTTGTATGCATCCCAAAACTGCTTTTACGGTCCCTGTACTGGCAAGAGACAGCCCACCTTGAGCTAAAGAGGCTTTTCAAATCAACTTACTGCTATGTGAAAAAGTAAACTCCCTCTATATTTTTAAAAGTGTTTGTAGCACGTTTGGTGGAAAGAGCTGCAATGGTAACTATAAATACTAAGTTACTTAGGTTCTAAAAACAGCCAGTTAATTCAAATCTAAAAACGACAAACTACAGCACAAGCTTCAAAGTGTTGCCTTTGGTTGTTGAGATTTCCTTTTCAATGTGTTGTGGGGAAAGAGGCAAATTTCAGGCCAGACAGGCGTGTGTCTGTCATTAACCCAATTGAACAATTAGTGAAACCAAATACTATTATGAAAACAAAAAATACCATTTAATTTATGCCAGACTCACATTAGCATCCTGTATTAAGCAAGTTAAATTCTGTTTATTTGATTGAAACAAATTTTGTAGATCAGTGACCTCAGCCTAATTCAATTAGTTTTTTTGACCCAGAAGACACAAACTGGATTTTTTTTTTTTTCGTCTTTTGAACATTGTTTTTCTTTCTTTTTTGCAGCTTCCTGTCAGGTTTTATCCTTTTATGACATCTTTTTATCTTTGCTGCGTTTAAGAGTCGTTCAATCTGTTCAGGTTTAATGAGGTCCTTTTTTTATTCTGGTGCCTCAGATGTCACCTTTAATCAACACCGCATCATGGCATACTTTGCAAATGTCTGATAATCTAATAAGCTTTTACATTGTGTTGTTACCATCACAGAAATCAAAATCACTTCTGTCACGTGTACTAATACATTTTAATTAACATTCTCTGATGATGATTTCTGAGCCATGTGCCGATGGCCTGCACAGTCTCTCTCCTTTTTAGTCCAGATGGACTCCATTTTTTCCCCCCAAGGAGTTTTACATTTTGATTCATTATTTATTCACAGAGCAGTTTTCCACATCATGTCTGCCCATCTTTAATGGTTTCCACGACAAATTGTGCCTGTTTTTTTTCACACAGAGCTGCCTGAGGCCATGAAAACCAGACATATACTCTGTTTTTCTTGTCTTGTGTGAACATAAATTTCTCTAGATTTGCCTACACTGTCTGAAATACTCTTTATTGTTAATTATGGTATTGACCCACCTACAATAAAGCGAATTAGCATTGAGATGTTATTTAGTGCATTATATAACATTTGCAGTAATACGTTCCCTCTGTGTCTTTTCTTCTTTTTCCCCCAAAGAACCTGTTTTTTCCTCTGTAATGTTTTCTTTTCTTTTCTTTTCTTCTGTTCTGTTCATGCACAGCACTCTGCATTGTCTTGTTACTGAAATGTGCTATACAAATAAACTTGCCTTGCCATGACTTATTGTCCAATCAGTTTTGTAAAATTGTATTTTCAGAATGTCAGCTTTGATAGACAGGCCACGGAAAACGATTTAACCCCTTTTTTCAGTTTTTGCTTTTTAGGTTTTACATCAAGGTTAACAAATAAATAAAAAAAATGCTGTTTTAAACTGATGATTTTATTCAGTAATAGGGTAAATAACTTACATAAACAAACCAAGCCCTGTAGCAGCAATAGCTGCCATTGGCAGGGGAACTACAAAAACACAATCATTTTCTAGTATGGCCTTTAATTAGGCCACAGGACGCCTTAATCGGGACCATTTTCACAGTGAGCAGAATTTTAAGAAAGATTGAGTGTCTAAATTTAACCAATATTATTTACTGAAGTGGTCAGGATAAAGGTGCATTTGGAAATGTAATTTATGTAGTACCTGAGCAGACAGAGAAGCTGACACAGTTTTGCACTTTAAAAGGTTTTTTGAAAAGGAGAGATCAAAGACTTAGTGCTGGCAGGAGAACATCAGCTAATGCTGAGGAGCATGGTGGTGAAGAGCTGTCTGCCCACAGCAGCAGGTGATAAGCAGCAAGTGATTGGCTGGATGGCTGGGGCTAGGATCAGATCCGTCTGACAGGCTTGGGTCGATATTAGGGAGGCAGTGACAGAAAACAGAAGCTCGGCAATGATGTCTAACGGGGGGGAATCCATTGAACTTGGCTGTGGTCATGAGCAGAGAATCTGAAGAAAAAAAATAATCTCTGAGAAAAACTGCTGGACATCTAAGGTCCTGCCGCTGTCCCGACTTACAAGAGCTTTGCCAAACGCACCTTTCTCGCCCCGTCAGGGTTGCAGTTCAGCCAAAACAAACCAACCCCCAGGAAGAGATTCTGTGCTCAACAAAATCAGAGATGTCCTAGTTTTCATTAGAGAAATCAAACAGAGCTCTCTCCTGAGAGAGAGGGCTATCCGTCTCTGTCGGGAGGACAGAGTAGTTGGACTACACTGCCATGTTTCTAAAATAAGGCCAAAATAAGCCAAACTTTTATTCTGAATTAACTTACGTGGTTTATTGTTGCTAGCGTGTACTCTGGGTGTGGGCTGTCGTACATGAACGTACTAGTTTAGACATTACAGTCAGGCAGGCTTGTAGACAGCTCAGGGGTCCGATCAGGTAGTGACACAGTGTACCGTAATGCTCCAAATATCCATTGACCAGAGAGATTTTGTTGCTAACCAGTTATACTTACACATTTTAACAGATTTTTGACTGCATTTTATCACAAAAAAACTGGTCAGTAAGCACAAATTTAATCATCAAAGGCGCACTGGATTATAAGTCAAACAATCAATGTTTTTAGAAAATTTAAGTGTGCCTTATAGTCCGAAAAAAAACTGTGATAATTAAAATTTGAGGGTCTATCATATTAAACGCTGTTTGAAGCTCAATATTGAATTTTTAGGTCACACGACATCGCTCAGCTGAATGAGTGGATGCTGAATCACATAGTGTAAAGAGATTGTCACATTTCTGCACTCATACCTCTAAACTTAATAAGGTCTTCAGAAAAGCACAAGAACAGTGCATAGAGAGCTTAATGGAATAGGTTTCCATGGCCGAGCAGCTGTATCCAAGCCAATAAAACCTCTGATGCAACATGCATGCTCAGTGTGAAGGATTGCTGCAAAGCTGCGACTCGATGCAATCAACTCTCCACTGTGGCTATATTCTCCTGTAGGAGAAGGGGTCACAGCCAAGTCAGTCACTCAATGCAGATGGTTAAGTTTCCTTAAAAGACATTTTACCAGTTGGCCTTATGAAATAAACTCGACTTCAATAAGGATCAAACTGATACGTATGCTGTTATATTTAAATCTGTCTACATATGATGACTTGAACTGTGCAACAACTGGATCTGTTTATTTTATAAAGTGACATGACATTCGTTGTTGATCGAATGTCATGTATATGAACAAACTGAACTGAATTGGATGCATCAGTAAAAATCAGGGTGGGTTAGGAAGGTGTCATGTGGATTAAAGTCTTTGCTGTTTTTAAATGCAAAAATAAGTACCTCAAAAGATCTAGTTAGTCTGATGCAGGGTTCAATTTTAAGTTAGTGGAAAAAAAAATATAACCTCCCTTGAAGCATTATGTTACACTGGAACAAACAAAAATAACCACGAGAAACTGGCAACGGCTGTTGCTTGCTAACCTGTCTGTGGCCGTGGCTCCATTGATGCAGGAAGACATCCACTGATTCCTCTGTTGCTGTTTGATTTTCTTCACTTTTATGATCCAAACTGTTCCTTTGCAAGACAGTGGTTGAATTCCATTTAACGCTGCACATAAAAAGGTAGTTCCCTACCTCTTCTCTATGTCCAGTGAATGTCTGCTCAGGGAAATTCCCTAAATGAATTACAGAGTTAAACAAATGGCTCCGAGAGGCTCCCAGTGGCACCTGCCTGCCAGCACTGCAGCGTCTGGGAATCAGCAAAGGCTAGAGAGCTTTTAAATGCTCTAAAACTACAGGTTATAAAAGGCTCCTTTAGAGCAGTTCAGTTTCTGTTTAACAATAAATAAAACCGTACATATCTCATCAATCCGGTGTTCTTCATATTGTGTTTCCATGGAGCTTGACCTTCATGCAATCTTTTAAATGCATATTCACTGCTCCAGGTTTTTCTGAAGATCTTTTTCGTCTTTCTTTCAAATTGGCTTGTTTTTTTTTTTTTCCCTCATGCAATCTTTTTCCGCCCAGTCTCTCAACATGAATCAGACCAAGCAGTTTGCTTAAAAAATAAATGAAGTGGACAGATGGAGGGGATAAATGCAGACGTGTCAGGCTTAAGAAATCTACAGCAGGTGATCACGATGTGAAAGCTATGTCTTTAAGAGAAGGGGGATAAAAAAAAAACAACCCAGCAAAGACATAGATAAAAGACCTTAGATATGCAACATGATTTAACTAATCCTCTATTGCAGGGGTTCCTAAAGCGGGGGTCGGGAACCCCTGGGCATCACAAGACACCTTGAGTTTTCATTCTCCTCTATCTCATTTAATTGGGTTTTTATGTGATAGACCAACACTAAATGGTGCAAACAGTAGCTGTACAATGGAATGAAAATGATACGGCTTTGTCTTTTTTAATCCAAGAAAATGATTGCATTCAGCTCCCTCGGGTTAACAGTGTGCAAAATCACTTTTTCTTGCAAGTACAGCAGCAGGTCATTTGAGCTATGTTTTTTTTTACTTCTACAGACTGAAATTATTGTCATTCTACTTTGTAATAGCTCAAACTCAGTAATAGAGAGTGACTGTGAAGTTCAGTTCTCAAGTCTTGCCACAGACTCCGTTTAGGATTTAGGTCTGGACTTTGACTGGGCCGTTCTAACCCAAGAATATGCTTATATCTGAATAATTCCAATGTAGTTATAGTTGTATGTTTCAAGTTGTTATCCTGCTGGAGGGTGAACCTCCACCCTAGTCCCAAGTCTTTTGAGGCATCCAAAAGGTTTTCTTTCTGGATTTTATCTAGGGGCGCCTGGAATAAAATTAGAGTCAGAAATAAAATTGATTGAATAAAAAGGAACACACTCTTTTTTTATTGGTAAATTATGCATGTTTTGAAAACTATGCATGATTCTTAAAATCGTGCACTACCTTGACTCGGTCTTTGACAAAAATCCAAACAAAATACATTGAGGTTTGTGGCTGTGATGAGACAAAAAAGTGCAAGTGATAGAAACACTTCGGGGGAGCAGAGAGGATATCCCAGCCCTACTGTCTAGTGACATCCTTGACCCCAATGTTATTATGCATCTTAGACACTTTCATTTATAACATTCTCACAGCACACATATGTAGGGCATTAATTGGGGCGGGGGGGCTAATTGTGTTAACCTGACTCTAGCCAGATGTATTTCGCTCCGCCTAGCTCCACTTACATCCATCTGGGACACCGCCATAGGAATTGCCTTTTTTGAAGGCTGGGCGTTATCAAAAATCCTTGCATATGATTGGATAAGCCGCTTGTCTGTCATCTTTATCGACGTGCTATTTCAACCACTCACACCGAAGCTAACCCGTGACGCTGTGAGAGCAATGCAGGAAAAAACTAAACTTTTTTTTTTAAATGTGTTTGCTGCTCTAGTGGCATGCATTTTATTGACAGTGAGCTGAAAGGAAGAGGGGGAAAGACAGGCAGCAAAGCGCCGGGGTCAGAGTGGATCCCTGGCTGTCCGCGTTGAGGACTAAAGGCCTCCCAATATGGTTCGCGCTAACAGATATTGCTGTCTGTCTCACGTCACGGTCGCTTCTCCACTACATCACATCTATGAAACTCCAGCCCTGCGTCCTGATTGGCTAGACAATACAATTGGTTGGAGAAATCACTCTCTATGGGAGATGTCCCAGATGGATGTGAGTGAAGCTAGGCGGAGCGAAATATATCTGGCTAGAGTCAGGTTATAATTGTGTAGGCCTCACCCTTGGTGGCTTCCTCTGCCCCCATTTGCATTTAGACATTGAGGGTTCTGGGTAGTTCTCTCAGTTTTAAAACACACTTGCAACATGCAACGACACGACACTGGAGCAGGCAGTGGCAGGCTTGGGGTCTGTCTCATACCCCTGTTCTCCGATTGCCATCAAGAGTACGGGGCAAGGAACAGGAACGGGCCAGGGTGTTAGCTGGGGCTGGCTTTTTTGCTCTCCCCTGGAATATGGGGGAGTAGGGGGAGGGGGGAGGTAGAACCTCAGGGTTTGTGGGGTGGGCTCTGGTTGGTTGGCCCATTCCGTTCATGTCTGGGTGGATGGGCCCGTGGGTCATCTGTGCTCAGATCGGGGTTGGGGGTTAGGACCAGAGTATAGACTGTGTAGGTCAGGTTGTGGTGGTCTTTATGTAGGGATTCAGCTCCTGGGTCCAGGGGCTGGATACCCCTCTGGGGTGCCGGTGCCTGGACCTAGGAGTGTAGGATGTGTGCGGTGAGTGCGAGTGTGTGTGTACTGTGTTACCTTTTTTGTAGGAGTGTTTGCATGTGGGGGCACTAGGGTGAGAACGTGTGAATGTGACTGTGTGTGTGGTTTTATGTTTGTCTTTTTGTCAGGTTGGGATTGGACTGCCCCCTCTCCTGAGACATCTCAGGTCTCCACTAAGTGTGGAGCCCTGACCTATAAATAATCAAACCCCTGGGCATCCTGACAATTAGCTTAATGAACCAAAAGCACAATTTGGTTTTCTTATCCAATAAATCCCTTACAAGTGTCATATTCATATTCATTCAGCCCCCTTTACTCTGATACACCCATAGAAAGCCCAGCACTGCCTTAAGAAGTCCCCTCATTAATATCTTTTAAAATTCAAGCTTTGACCATCTCGCAGAACTTTGTTCAATTTATCATCCAAAGATAGATGGAGAATGGCACAGCTGCAAAACTGCCCAGTCATGGCCATCCACCTGAGCTGGCAGGTTGGGCAAGGAGAGCATCAAACAGAAAAGCACCCAATAGACCTATTGAACCTCTGGACAAACTGCAGGGGTGTCTGGTAACAGGACAACAACTATTAGTTGTGCGCTCCACAAATTGTTTGGAGGAGTGGCAACAAGAAGGTTGTGATTGAAAGAAAGCCGTAACAAGTCTTGTTTTCCCCAAACCATGTGGGGGACACAGCAGACGTGGAAGGTCAGCTGACATTAGACCACAAATGAACTTTTTGGGCTTCATGTGAAATGATGTAAAACTAACACTTTTCTTTTATGTGTAGAAGAAAAAAACCAACACCAGAAATCACAGTGAAAACACAATCCATACTGTAAAACATGGCGGTGGCAGCATCATGCTTTGGTGACGCATTTATTCAACAGGGAGATAAATGCAGGACAATTCTGGAAGCTGACTCAACTGAGGCAGGACATTACTGTTTGACAACAACCTTAAACATACAGCCAGAGCAACTGTAGAGTGGCTTACATCAAAGCATATTCATGCATTAAAAGGGAATAGTCAAAGTGCAGACCGAACTCCAATTGTGAGTCTGTAGCAACCCTTGAAAATGTATGCCCATAAACACTCTCAATCTAATCTGGCCGCGGAAGAAAACTCAGACATCCTCCCCTTGAGACAAAAAGACATGAATTTGTGTCAACAGAGCTTGTGCGATGTAATATTTCATCAGATCTTATTCCGTAGTCCCTGAGTCTTTACCATGCAGAGCACCCTTCTGGGTCTGCTGTTTTGTGTCAAATGCTCGTTGTTATTACTGTTAAGGGAAATATGATGTCGGTAATGAAAGAGTAGGAACAGAAAAGGGTTATTGTTAGCACAATGTCTGTGACAAGAAAACCAATGACGCAAGGAGAAAAAGAAGTTATGGATACAGAAGCAATAAAAGAAGGGAAGAAATGAAAGGAGCAAATGATAGAGGGCAGATAATGTTACAGGGAGACTGAGAGGATCAGAAAATCTGGATGTCTGGAGAAATAAAAGCCCCCGTGATTTAAAATCCCTCATCTTATGCTGGCAAAGAAAATTGTGTGTGCCCTTGGTTGCACCGGCAGCATGTGGGTGTGGACAACATCTCCTTCAGAGCTTTGAAGCACAGCCATCGTCGCGTCTAAGGAGTTGTGACCCTCACAGTTGAAAACGGACATTGGTTACTGACAATGGTTTTTGTTCTTGTTGTTTTGGAGGTCACGCGATCTGTGTCACTTACTGAACCTTGTGCTCCACTGATAGACGTAGTGTTTCTATCAAGATAAACCAGACAGAGGTCCATGCAAAAACTGTCTATTTGTGAAGTTCTTCTCTGTGTGAGCAGACAAAAGGACAACACTATGAGGCCATATGTCACATAAGCACTTTGAACCAAAAACCTTTGATAAACCTTTTCTTCAATCTTTGTTTAGGCCAAATTAAATTAAATCAAAATGAACTGAACCTGTCTTAGATCCCAGGATGCAGCTTGAGATATCTTAATACAACATTTTGAAAGAAGTCATTTAATATTGCATATGTTATCTTCTTCCTAGGAGTCTTTCTTTGCCGCTCACAGATTCAACAGGATTTTTTGATGACCCCCCACTTTCTCCCACTTAGTCAGTCTCCTGCCAGCATTTGATTAATTATCAGACCCATTTCCTGAGACACTATATTTTTTTTCCTGCCACTCTAAAACAAAGTTTTACAGGCTCTTCTTTTACGTCTCACTTTGCATGACAAATGCATCACCTGTGCGCGTTACTTCTTCCTCCAGTCTGTTTATGCCTTCTAACGACAGCATGTAAGTGCTTGTTCTCGCAGTAACAACATTGTATGAATTCTGATCAGATTCAGGATTTGGGGGAGCGTCTTTTGAGTCATGCTTCAGTTTTTTTTAATAGTTTGCTTCCCAGGAGTCTGACTTTTTTGTAATGGTTAAAACTGTCTTTGATATTTCCCCATTCTGAAGGTATATGCATTTTTGCTTAGACCTTTTACAACCATTCCGTTCAGTTTTAGTCCTGATTATCTTCAGTTATTTGGTTGTTTGTTTTTTTTCAGCCACTTAAGCCTGACTTATAACTCAATCAGATAAAATGGGTCCTAAACACAAGGGATGACCTGTTTTATCAACACATAACAGACAACTTAACAAAGGGAGTGCATGAAATCAGATGTTTAGGTATTTCATTGCTAGGATCTTGTTCAATGGCACAGTTTGTTTCTTTACTTGAAGCTATGAAAAATATCAAAGAAATAAGTTAGGCTGACAGAAAATACTATTTCAGTTGAGCTTTTTGTCAGAAGTGTGTTTTTTGGAGTAGGACCTAAATGCAGAAAGAGAGATTGGATAAGTGATGGCTTGTAAAAATAAAAATAAAAAAAGTACAACATCGCATGAGTAGATAAGGTGAACAGAAGCATAAACTGAGAACAAGGCAGAGTAATGGACCGTAGGGAAATGCAGCAGAAGGATCTAAAGGGAGAAAATTAAAACCGAAGAGCAAAATACAATCTACAATATATTACTGTATATACAATATACAATCCAGAATCAAATTCCTTTAATGTATGTGCACACATACCTGGCAAATAAAGAGGATTCTATACATGAGGACAGATGGAGAATGGCATTGAATGCAACTGAGTTAATCAGGAGATAATGTGGGCATAAGAGGGAGCACAGGGAGACTGAGCAATGGAGAGTAATTAAAGGGGGCATATGCAAAATACACTGTTTTAGCCCTTAAATACATTTTGTTGTGTACTTGGAGTTGCTAGCAATGCGGAAAATTTGAATGTTGTCTGTCCAGGTGCTGCGTAGATATCTTTATATCATATTTCTCAAGTCGTTAAGTTTTCTCTGTTTCCTATGCCATTTCTTGAACAATTACATCACAGTATTTGGTGCGGAGCAGCTAAACAAGGTTACAAACGTCCGGCTTACCACTTTTATGAATCTGGTATTTTCATTTCTCTGAGTGATTTTGATGTCCATGCTGAAGGATGCTACAAGTGGATGATTCAAAACGTTTGGTTGTTGATTATATTGCCCCACAGCGTAAATTAATGAGGAATTCAGACCAAAGCATTCCACTTTAGAAAAATCTAACAGAGATGGAAAATAAGTTAATCAAAACGTACTAAGAACAGAACCCCAAGAATAAACAAGGAAACTAAAGACAAGGAAAAGACTTAATAGGGCAGCACTTTTCAAATTGTGAGAAATACAGGAAACAAACTGAATAAGTTGAGAAGTAACTATAATAATACGTGACTGTTACTTCACAGTGGAGTAAAGTCCTTTAAAATAAAAAATAGGTAATCGTAGTTTTCAGAAAAAATGCTGCGAAAGTCTTGTCCGTCCTTGCTCTCATGAACCAATTTGACAATTTCAACTAAACAGCATATAGATTTAAGAGTTACTGAATTGTTGCAAATATATATTCTTTCAGTTATGCAAACTGTAAAATTAAGCTTTGAATATATAGCTGAATATAAACTGGGACTAAATTGAAATAGTTTAAGTTTTGTAAGTCTTTTGTTTATTTCATATATATAATTAGATCAAATTAGAATGCAAACCTTCTGTATGCTGTAACTAATCAACCACTGTCTTTGAGGGGCTCCCTTATCCGACACTGCTGCAGCTCATTTAACAAAAAGTGTTTCTAACAAGAGAATTCAGATCTTAATACTTAATCACAATTTAGTGATCAAGCGAAAATCTGAGAAATGATTGCAAAGCTTTTATCTCTATATCAGGCTTGTCATCATGTATGTCCCTATTAGCTGCGGGACAAGCCGTACTATTCCTCAAATTGAGGAATATGCAGAAGAGCTCAGTTAAAGCTCTTAGAAATGTGGAAAAAAAATACCAGAATTGTCTCAGGTATGGTTACCCAAACCCCATACCAAATTATTAGATTCTTGACTAAAACGCCAAATGAACATACATCATTATTCACATCCACTGAAATATGCAAACTGTGCTGACTGAGAAAACCCTTGAAAACAAAATCGGTCGGCTACATTCAGAATAGTTTGATTTGCTGAACGCCGCACCGCTGCCTGCAGGTTTTATGCGAGGTAGTGAATGTGATTAGCGGCTCAATGTCACAGCGGCTCATGTTATTCATCACCTCTTCCATTCACACAACTGGAAGCAGCCTGAGGGTAGATTAAATTATCCAGTGTGTGACTATGTTTGTATGTGTTTACGTTGCTTACTTCTTTAACCTTCAAAGCTACCCTGGCCCCTTGTTTCACTTGCCTCTGTTAAGTGAAGTGAATTTCCTGTTTGCGGTGACTGGTTCAAAATGTTCCTGCAACCACGAAGGCAGAACATTTTGGTTTAAGTCCTCTGCGTTTGAGATTACTCACCACTTTTTATTACATTTCAATACAAATTAAAACAAAAAATGATCCCTGGCATGCAGCCAGAGTTATAGTTGGTTGGTTTTAATCGGGGGTATTCAAAGTGCGGCCCTGTGGGCCTTGGAATACGTTTGCATGGTCCTTGGGCACAGTTCAAGAATGGTACAAATATAACCCTCCAGTAAATGGAGCTGATCCAGATAAACACTTTTATATAATTTTTTTTTTAGGTTGACATTTTCACTGGCAAACACACACCTTGTTAACCTGGAAACACATTTTCATTTAGTCAATGCGTTTTTTTCTTTTTGTTGATGTTTTTTGCTTTCAATGTCAAGCAAATTCCTAAAATTTTCGATGAATGAAAACATTTGTCCCCTTTCTTCACTTCCTCTAAACAAACTAAGGAAGTCCAGCTGGAGGCGGTAGGTCTCATTTCACCTTCAATGGAGCAGGTGAGCAGATTCCTCAGTATGACTCACCTGGGTTATGCAATGACGACACGTTTCATTTTGGGTAATTCATTAACTCCTTGTTGGGCCCAGCGAGGGGAGAGAACATGGATTAAGCTGCACATGAAGAACAAACTAAACGGGTAAAAACTCTAAATCCCAGAATGCACAGTTTTCCCATTTTTATGACAACTCTCAGGAAAGGGGGAAGTTTTCATAATTACGCCAGACAACTTCCATTCTGACTCAAAGCCGGATATATTTACTTCCGGTGTGCTTTCGTCTTGGAGACTTCTCTGGAAAATGTACAGATGTTCATCAGCTTTACAAACTGTGAACAGTAAGGTTAAGGACAACAGCATTTATGTGTTAGTTCACCGTGTATCTATAATTTTCTGTTCACCATTCTGTAACAGCAATAGACTGTATATGAAGGAAACAGCCTGAAATTGGAAAACTGACAGCAATTTTAGAAACAGGTAGCTAATATATTCCATTCAATTTAATTTATATAGCGCCAATTAACAACATATGTCATCTCAGGACACATTACAAAGTCAAATTCAATCAAATCATCCAGACAGATTGGTCAAAAAGTTTCTTATCTAAGGAAACCCAGCAGATTGCATCAAGTCTTGACAAGCAGCATTCACTCCTCCTGAAATAGCGTAGAGCCACAGTGACAGTCGTCTGTATTGTCAATGGCTTTGCAGCAATCTCTCACTATACATTGCTGCATGTCTGTACTCTAACCAGGGGTGGAAATTAGTACCAGCCATTGGGCAAATGCAGGTAAATTTATGAAGTGGCAGGTATGTTTGCACTCCAGTTACATGAAAAACATTATTGCATTTAAATGGGTTGACTTTGACAGAAAAAGTGGTGTGTTATTTGTCCTTTACACTAAGGCCCAAATATTCTAAATAATGACCGCTAAATTGCGTTGAACTGTGAGAGCAAAAATTGGCCGTGTTACACCTGATCATCAAAGATGGCGTCACTAGCGGATAAGAAGTATAACTCTGATTTGGTCCGCGCCACTTAAATGAGTAAACTGCTTCTACTGCCGGCAGTTTGGGAGCTGCTGTCCAAGAAAGAGGAAGATCAAACCCTTCACATCATCACTCCGGACACACAGGACGCACAAAACCGTTCTTAATGGATGGAGAATTTTTGCTGTTAAACATTGCCTTAGAGGCAATAATTATTCTTTAAAATAAAGAAAAAAATTGCATTGTCAGGGAACGTTTTGCAAAACAGAAGAAAAAAACTTTTATTTATGTCTCACTTCAATGAGAAAATATTATCCGTTTATCATTACTCTAGCGGTTCGTGTATCTGATGGCGGTCAGGTCAAATGAGCTGAGCAGAGCTTCTCCAGCCCTTTTTAGGAAGGATCGGTCCTCGGGCCGACCCTTTTCACCACCTATATGCTCCCAGCTCCCGCTTGGTCAAATCATCCATAAACATAAGGTTTCATTTCATTGTTATGCAGATGACACAGTTATACATAAAAATGGACCACACACTCCCATCAGCTCTGCCACCTCCACTTCAGGTTTGTCTGAAGGAGATAAAGGCTTGGATGGCTGACAACTTCCTTCAGTCAATAGTAGCAAAACTGCAACAATCCTCAATGGCACTTCACATCAAACCCAGTCATCCTTCCTTTGCAGTATCCCTATTTTTGGTCATAACATTACCCTGTCATCCTCTGTCACAAATCTTGGATTCCGATTGGACTCGCACCTCACATAAGACACCCACATCCGCCATCTCTGCAAGGTCTCCTTCCTCCACCTCAAAAACATCGCCAAACTCCACCTCTCCCTCTCCCAACCAGATGCAGAGAAGTTAGTCCATGCCTTTGTCTCCTCCAGGTTGGATCCCTGGTAAAAGCCTGCAAAAACTCCAGCACATTCAGAAATGTGCCGCCCGGGTCCTGACGAGGAGGCACAAGTATGACCATATCACCCTGTGCTCAAATCCGTCCACTGGCCGCCGATTTAATACAGAATTAACTATAAACGCTGCCTCCTCACTTACCAGTGCATACATGGAGCTGTCCCTGCCTACCTCAGTGAGTTACTCACCCCACACACCTCCTTATGAAACCCGCACTGCAAAAACAGAACTAAAAATAAGTAAAATGTTCTTAAAATTAATGTATTTGTCCGTGATTTGAACAGGTACATAAGATGATTTGCCAAAGGAATAAGATTTTTGCACTTAAAATAGGAACAATCCATCTCCATCATTTTATTTCAAGTGCAGGATGTCTAATTATCTTATTTTAGGGGTCACAATACTCATTTCATTGGCAGATAATCTTATTTACCTACTCAAATCAAAGACAAATGCACTAACTTTAAGAACATTTTACTTATTTTTAAGAACATTTTACTTATTTTTAGATCTGTTTTTGCAGTGTGCCTTCACCAACTCAGGACCAAACTCTGCTCTATGCCCTCCCAGAGACCCTGAGAACCCCAAAAAGTGTGGAGGTCTTTAAGAAAGGGTCTTAATTATGATTTTACTTGTATTCGGTTAATGATGATTGTAAAATGCTATTTTTAATTTTTGTACCATCCCGGGGGTTGTTTTTAGCTCTCTGCTCTGTAGCACTTTGAGACGTCTTTGAAATGTACAGCGCATTATAAATAAAATGTATTATTATTATTATCTTAGAAAGTTTGGATTGTCTTTGTGAAACTAAAAGATATTGAACTGTGGACCAGTGCAAGCGTGTAGGTTTTAGGGTTGTTTTGTCTCTTTATTAATTCCTTCTTCAAGTTGTAGGTCACAAAATAAATACTTGTTTATATTCATTTGTCCTCATTGTGTTTGCTTTTGTTGGCCTGGCAGTTCTTTGATAGAATTTCAAACCAGAGAGCACGGGATCTTGCAAATAATTTGCATTTATTTATCAGTTTGTAAAAAAGCAGAGATTCTGTCGGCTTCACCATCGCATCACTGTTGGCACCATTTGGAAATCTTTGCGGATAAGATTGCTTTTGCAAATGATGAAACCAATGTTAAAATGCTTTCGAATAAGTCTCCCACAAATCCTTTGGATTTTGTTACACTTTCCAGCAGAAGTATTGACTTTTTTTTATCACATTCAGCGACTTGTGAGAAAGCTGAGGCATAATCGAATTTGTATCTCCAAACAAGCTTGTGTCAGCTACTCTGCTTGCTCTACTGGACTGTACTGCTGGGTTGTATTGCATTTGCAAGCTTCTTTTCAGGAATCATATTAGTGGTATGGTGCATCACTACGGCTTATTACGAATGGAGCTGCAGTTACAGTCGTATTCAATAAATTAGAATATTATTGAAAATGTAATTTATTTCAGTAACTCAAGTCACTAAGGTGAACACATTATATAGATTAGCACAGACTGGTGGTGTTTTAAAGCCTCTGTTTATCTTAATGACATTTATATATATATTCCATCTCCATCTAATTAAAAACACAGCATTTAAGATTAGAATATTGTATCAGACCAATAACAGAGCTGCATTTTTCATGCAGAAATGGGCGCTTAATGAAAAGTATGTTTAATACCAGCAAAGGTTGTTGCTTTTTTTTAAAAAAAAAAGGTACTTTTAATCTGGCAAACATGCACAGGCACATTCTAATTTATTGAATATTACTGCATAATTTTTATGAGAGATTACATTGAAAGATAAAATTAGCCATTTATGGTCTACAGCATCCACTCCTATAGTGCTTCAGCAAAGTATACATACCCGCTTTAAAGTTTTTGAATACTGTCACAGCCAAAAACTTTGATTTCTTATTCTTTAGGGAATAACGTGATAGATCAACACAAAGTGAAAGGAAAATAATCTGTGATTTTCACACATTTTTCTCTAAATAAAAATCTAAAAATGTGGAGTGCGTTCGTATTCAGCTCCACTTATTTAATACTTTATAGAAACACCTTTCATTCCAAGTCTCTTGAGGCATGTGTTTACCACCTTTGCACATGTAAAGACTGCAATGGTTGAAATGTTCTTTGAAAAATAGTTTAATCTCAGTCAGGCTAAATGGGGTGAGCTGGTAAACTTGAGCTTTAAAGTCTGGACTTTGACTGAGACATACGTTCATGTAAACTATTCTAGTGTGACTCTGTATGTTTGGGATGGTTGTCCTGCTGCGAGGGGAGCATCAAATAGCCTTACTTGTGCTGGATTTAGCTCCACCCTTATTCCCTTTCTTCTCTCTGTTAAAGAACAGTATAAATGAGGGAGATGTGTTCAGGTTGAGGTGCAATGTTAGTTTTGCCCCACATATTTAGGCCAAAAAGTCCTCTGTTGGTCTCATCTGACCTGAGCACTTTCTCCCGTGTTGGTAGTTTCCTCCTGTATTGCTGGTGGCAAACACTAACACAAGGTTTTCTTTCAACAACCTCATTAACACTAAAACAATGTCTCTTGGCTTTCTTTCAATCATTGTTTTGCCTCTTTTCCATAAACGTCAGATTTAAAAGCAGTTTTGATAACTTTCCCTATCTGAGCTGTAAATCTCTGTAGCACCTCCAGACTTACCATGGGCATGTATACTAATATCAAGTTATACATGTGACAACTGGATTTTATTTAGCCGTATCAGAGTAAAGTGAGTAGATTACATTTTTGATTTTTATCAAGTTTTTTATTTGCAAGAAAGTCACATTTCAGAACAACGCACTATTCTGTGTTGGTCTATAGCATAAAATACGTTAAGGCTTGATGGGTGCAACGTTACAGGATGGGGAAAGGTTGAAGGGTTATAAAAATGTCTGCATGAGAAAATTAAAATCAAAACAGCAACACCTTGATCTGTCTGAGGTCAGTTTTATTTATTAGTTTCCACAATTAATAGTGTAAAAGTGCTTTCACGTCTCTCAGTTTAAGGCTGAAACCTTGTGCAACATTCTCAGTTTCGATATCGGACATTGCGTGTGATGTGAAAAGCCCATCGGAGACTCGCATGCAGTACGTTTCAATATTTCACAGTAAGAAATGTTTTGATCATTGCTGTGAGCAACAAATGCAGCCAGAACTATTAGCATTTAATGACAGACAAAGAGAATCTGCACAAAAGCCCATTAAACTTTAATTTCTGCTGTGTTATTGTCCCAGGCAGATGACAGAAACTGCTGTGACTATGACATGAGCTGAATTTTATGGCACACTCCTGCAATCTGTCTCTCTTACTGATAACTAACTAGATAACACTCCAGCTGTCCCTCCTGCTGAGGTTAACCCACCGCTGCTCCCTCAGCTTCCTCTCAAAAGTCTGAAATACTACCAGATGTAGACAGAATGAGAGCATAGACTTGGCTAGTTTATCCACAAAACAGTGTGCTCTCCACCGTATTTGTTCTTTCTGTTAAGAGCAAACTGTGAACCAGACAGCGTGTTTTTATTCCCTGCAAGACAAAAAGAGGAAATTCCTCCCCACTGACAGAGCCGATAATCTCCAACCTTCATAGGCTCGTCATATTTGTTGTTCCATTCTCAGAGCTTCCTTCCAGGAAGCGTTTTTTTGATGTTTTGCTTCTATGCTGCCTCGCGGCGCAAGATGTGTCCCTGCTCAGGATAATGGACTCCCTGTTATCGGCTTGCAGACAATAAATTCTGTCCTCTGAATGTCTCCTCAGCGGTTGCGGGTCCATTTCTACAGGTCCACTCTGCAGAGGTAATGATACCACATTGGTAGAGTGTCTCCTTGCCGGAGTGAAGCCTGCTTTCTGGGAGGACTGCCGAAGTGAGTGAAGCTGGCAGGGAAATAAAGAGCTGTCGTACACACTGGGACTGGATTGACACCAGTCTGAGATGCTCTGGTCAGATCCTGTTTGGCTGTCTGAACTGTCTCTGACCTGTTGCCCCAGTCCCTTACGTCTGGCTAAGCCCAACAGCCCAGGGAGGGTAACCCCGGACGCAGACGCCGCCACAGCAGCGGCTATGCGGTGGCACTCAGCGGCAGACACCTTAGTCTCTTTAATTATGGCTCCAGGAGCAACAACTGCAGCCGAGCTGGAGAACGATGAGTTACTGAAGAGGGCAGCCACTT